>NC_092038.1:53418034-53718034 GCF_003086295.3 Arachis hypogaea
TCACTCCCTTCTACTGAGATCTCTGAGACTTTTCCAGATGAGCAAATCTTTGCCATTCAGAAAGCTCCATGGTTTGCAGATATTGCAAATTACAAAGCTGTGAGGTTCATACCCCAAGAGTACAGCAGGGTGCAAAGAAAGAAATTAATTTCAGATGCCAAGTACTACCTATGGGATGAGCCATATCTCTTTAAGAGATGTGCAGACGGAATGATTTGCAGATGTGTACCCAGAGAGGAAGCACAAAGGATCCTATGGCACTGCCATGGATCACAGTATGGGGGACATTTTGGAAGTGAGCGAACAGCCACTAAGGTCCTCCAATGTGGCTTCTACTGGCCTACTCTCTATAGAGATGCCCGAGAGTTTGTGCGTAACTGTGACAGCTGCCAAAGAGCTGGTAACTTACCTCATGGATATGCCATGCCTCAACAAGGGATCTTAGAGATTGAATTGTTTGATGTATGGGGGATTGACTTCATGGGTCCGTTCCCACCATCATACTCAAACACTTACATTCTGGTGGCAGTGGACTATGTATCTAAGTGGGTAGAAGCAATTGCTACACCCACTAATGATACTAAGACCATGCTGAAATTTCTCCAGAAACATATCTTCAGCAGATTTGGTGTTCCCCGAGTCCTAATCAGTGATGGGGGTACTCATTTCTGCAATAAACAGCTTTACTCTGCTATGGTCCGGTATGGAATTAGCCACAAAGTGGCAACCCCGTATCATCCACAGACAAATGGGCAAGCTGAAGTCTCTAACAGAGAGCTAAAAAGAATTCTAGAACGGACTGTAATTGCCCGAAGAAAGGATGGGCAAAGAGCTTGGATGATGCTCTGTGGGCATACAGAACAGCATTCAAGACTCCAATAGGAACCTCTCCATACCAACTTGTGTATGGCAAGGCCTGTCATCTGCCCGTGGAACTGGAACATAAAGCCTACTGGGCAACCAGATTCCTAAACCTGGATGCTAAGTTAGCTGGTGAAAAAAGATTGCTCCAGCTAAATGAGTAAGATGAATTCAGACTCAGTGCCTTTGAAAATGCAAAGATTTATAAGGAAAAGGCAAAGAAGTGGCATGACAAGAAGTTGTCATCCAGAGTCTTTGAGCCAGGACAAAAAGTTCTGCTCTTCAACTCTAGGCTCAGATTGTTCCCAGGAAAACTTAAATCCCGGTGGAGGGTTCCGTATGTGATTACAGAAGTGTCACCATATGGATATGTTGAGCTTCAAGATACTAATTCTGACAAAAATTTTATTGTTAATGGACAGAGGATCAAGCATTATCTTGAAAGCAATTTTGAGCAAGAATGCTCAAAACTGAGGCTTGAATGATCCTCAGTGAAGGTCCAGCTAAAGACAATAAAGAAGCGCTTGCTGGGAGGCAACCCAGTCATTAGCAGGTTATCTGTTTTGTTTAATCAAAGTTTGATATATATTCTCAAAGGACAAATATCAAAATTGAAGGAATTCACAGAGTTACAGAAGGATTCAGTGCAAAAAATAGAGAAAAAGAGCTTGCTGGCAAAAAAACGCCAGTAAAGGGTACTTTGGGTGTTAAACGCCAGAATGGGCACCATTCTGGGCGTTTAACGCCAGGTGTGCAGCA
Organism: Arachis hypogaea; assembly: GCF_003086295.3. NCBI lineage: Eukaryota > Viridiplantae > Streptophyta > Magnoliopsida > Fabales > Fabaceae > Arachis > Arachis hypogaea. Next base: position 53,419,655 of record NC_092038.1, read on the forward strand.
TCCTGGGCGTTTAGCAAAATGCCCAGTGATAAAGGGGATTCTGGCGTTTAACGCCAGCCAGGGTACCTGGCTGGGCGTTAAACGCCCACAATGGCCAGCATTTGGGCGTTAAACGCCAGAATGGATACCATTCTGGGTGTTTAACGCCAGAAAGGTGGGGGATGGAGATTTCGCTTTCTAATCAAAATTTTTTCAAACTTTCCTGTTTTGATCCATAATTTTCTACATAAACACATTTCAAACTTTCATCATTAACCTTCAAATTTTCAAAAATTAAAATCATTCTTCAAATCTCTCTCAAATCCTTCCCAGATCTTCTTCAAAAACTCAAATTTTTCTCAAATTCTTTCCATATCTTCTCAAATCTCCTTCAAAATTTTTGAAATCTCTCCCCCTCCCTTATAAATACACGTTCGGCCACCCCTTTCTCCCCACCATTCGAATTTGCTCTCCTCCTCTCTCCCCTCTTTCCTTTCTTTTGCTTGAGGACAAGCAAGCCTCTAAGTTTGGTGTGCTTTTTCCGTGATCACTAAGCCAAGATTCATCAAGATCATGGCTCCTAAGGGGAAACAAACCAATTTAAGAGGCAAGAAAGAGAATAATCCAAAGAGTCTTTGGAATCAAGAGAAGTTCTTAACCAAAGAACATGAAGACCATTATCACAAAATAATGGGTCTGAGGTCAGTGATCCCGGAAGTCAAATTTGATCTAAAAGAAGATGAATATCCGGGGATCCAAGAGCAAATTCGAAATAGAGGATGGGAAGTTCTAACCAATCCTGAGATAAAGGTTGGAAGAAATATGGTTCAGGAATTCTACTCAAATCTGTGGCTGACAGATAAGCAGAGAATGACTGGAACTTCTTTCCATACTTACAGAACCATGGTCAGAGGGAAAGTTATCTACTTCCATCTGGACAAAATAAGAGAGGTCTTCAAATTGCCTCAACTGCAAGATGATCCTGAATCCTTTAATAGGAGAATGGTGAGAGCAGATAAGGGGTTGGATCAAGTTCTAGAGGACATTTGCCTCCCTGAAACTAAGTGGATAACCAATTCAAAAGGTGTCCCAAACCAACTCAAGAGGGGAGACCTCAAACCAATTGCAAGAGGCTGGCTAGACTTTATTGGGCGTTCCATATTGCCCACTAGCAACCGTTCTGAGGTCACTATCAAGAGAGCAGTGATGATTCATTGCATTATGCTTGGAAGAGAAGTGGAGGTTCATCATCTGATTGCTTATGAGATCTACACAATTGCAAACAAGAATTCCACTGAAGCCAAACTGGCTTACCCAAGCTTGATCTCCTTGCTCTGTAAAGAGGCTGGGGTGAAGATGGGAGTAGATGAATTCATACCAAATGAACATCCAATCACCAAGAAGTCAATGGAAGGACAAATGCAAGACAACTCTATCAAAAAGAGGGCGCAGGAGTTCCTCCCTGAATTTCCTGAAATTGACTACTCGGCCAGCCTAGAAGCATCTATCACCAAGTTGCAAGAAACTATGGAACAACTTAAGGAAGAACAGCAGAATCAGAACTGCATGCTCTGCAAATTGCTGAAGGAACAAGAGAAGCAGGGGCGTGAACTTGAAGAGTTGAAACGCCAAAAGTTCTCCCCTCAAGTTGAGGGAGCATCCACTTCTCAAAATCAAGGTTGTTGAGTCCTAACTCTGTGATAACCTCTATCATTAGGAGCCTATTTGAATTTTTGTTTTCTATTACTATTAGTCTTATCTTACATCTATTTTTGAGTCTTGTTCTTAATTCATGATTAATAAAATCTAAGGTTCATGTCTTAAAGCTATGAATTTCCTATGAATCCATCACCTCTCTTAAATGAAAAATGCTTTAATCACAAAAGAACAAGAAGTACATGATTTCGAATCTATCTCTGAAACTAGTTGAATTAGTTTGATGTGGTGACAATACTTTTTGTTTTCTGAATGAATGCTTGAACAGTGCATATGTCTTTTGAAATTTTTTGTTTTAAGAATGTTAAAATTGTTGGCTCTTGAAAGAATGATGGAAAAGGAGAACTGTTATTGAGGATCTGAAAAATCATCAAATTGATTCTTGAAGCAAGGAAAAGCAGTGAATACGAAATTCAAAATATATATATATATATATATTTTACATATATATACAAAATAATAAATAAATAACAAGGTTGTGATCCAAGACAAAAAGAGCGTGCTTAAGAAACCTGGACACCTCTAATTGGGGACTCTAGCAAAGCTGAGTCACAATCTGAAAAGGTTCACCCAAGTATGTGTTTGTGGCATGTATGTATCCGGTGGTAATACTGGAAGACAGAGTGCTTTGGGCCACAGCCAAGACTCATAAAGTAGCTATGTTCAAGAATCATCATACTTAACTAGGAGAATCAATAACACTATCTGAGTTCTGAGTTCCTATGGATGCCAGTCATTCTAGACTTCAAAGGATAAAAGTGAGATGCCAAAACTGTTCAGAAGCAAAAAGCTACTAGTCCCGCTCATCTAATTGGAGCTAAGTTTCTTTGATATTTTGGAGTCTATAGTATATTCTCTTCTTTTTATTCTATCTTGATTTTCAGTTGCTTCGGGACAAGCAACAATTTAAGTTTGGTGTTGTGATGAGCGGATAATTTATACGCTTTTTGGCATTGTTTTTAGTATGTTTTTAGTATATTTTAGTTAGTTTTTATTATATTTCTATTAGTTTTTAGTTAAAATTCACTTTTCTGGACTTTACTATGAGTTTGTGTGTTTTTCTGAGATTTCAGGTATTTTCTGGCTGAAATTGAGGGTCTTGAGCAAAAATCTGATTCAGAGGCTAAAAAGGACTGCAGATGTTGTTGGATTCTGACCTCCCTACACTCAAAGTGGATTTTCTGGAGCTACAGAAGCCCAATTGGCGCGCTCTCAACGGCGTTGGAAAGTAGACATCCTGGGCTTTCCAGAAATGTATAATAGTCCATACTTTGCCCAAGATTTGATGGCCCAAACCGGCGTTGCAAATCAGCTTCAGAGTTCCCGGCGTCTAACGCCCAAACTGGCATAAGAATTGGAGTTAAACGCCCAAACTGGCATAAAAGCTGGCGTTTAACTCCAGAAAAAGTCTCTACACATAAAAGCTTCAATGCTCAGCCCAAGCACACACCAAGTGGACCCCGGAAGTGGATTTTTACGTCATTTACTCATTTCTGTATACCCTAGGTTACTAGTTCATTATTAATAGGATCTTTTGATATTGTATCTGTACCTTGATGAGCGGATAATTTATACGCTTTTTGGCATTGTTTTTATATAGTTTTTAGTAAGTTTGAGCTACTTTTAGGGATGTTTTCATTAGTTTTTATGTTAAATTCACATTTCTGGACTTTACTATGAGTTTGTGTGTTTTTCTGTGATTTCAGGTAAATTCTGGCTGAAATTGAGGGACTTGAGCAAAACTCTGAAGAAGGCTGACAAAAGGACTGCTGATGCTGTTGGAATCTGACCTCCCTGCACTCGAAATGGAGGATTCCTCTTTCTTTTCTTGTTTTCTTCTCTTTCATATGAGCAGGAACAGGGAAAAAGGCACTCTTGTTGAAATTGATCCAGAACCTGAAAGGACTCTGAAGAGAAAATTAAGAGAAGCTAAATTACAAAATCCAGAAACAACCTTTCAGAAATTTTCGAACAAGAGAAGGACATGACAGCCGAAAATAATAATAATAATGCAAGGAGAATGCTTGGTGACTTCACAAAGCCAACGTCCAAGTTTGATGGAAGAAGCATCTCCATTCCTGCCATTGGAGCCAATAACTTTGAGCTTAAGCCTCAACTAGTTGCATTAATGCAACAAAACTGAAAGTTTTATGGACTTCCATCTGAAGATCCTTATCAGTTTTTAACTGAGTTCTTGCAGATCTGTGAGACTGTAAAGACAAATGGAGTTGATCCTGAAGTCTACAGACTTATGCTTTTCCCTTTTGCTGTAAGAGACAGAGCTAGAATATGGTTGGATTCACAACCTAAGGATAGCCTGGACTCCTGGGATAGGCTGGTCACTGCCTTCTTGGATAAATTCTTTCCTCCTCAAAAGCTGAGCAAGCTGAGAGTGGATGTTCAAACCTTCAAACAAAAAGATGGTGAATCCCTCTATGAAGCTTGGGAAAGATACAAGCAGCTGACCAAAAGATGTCCATCTGACATGTTTTCAGAATGGACCCTATTAGATATATTCTATTATGGTCTCTCTGAATTTTCGAAAATGTCATTGGACCATTCTGCAGGTGGATCTATTCACCTGAAGAAAACGCCTGAAGAGGCTCAAGAACTCATTGATATGGTTGCAAACAACCAGTTCATGTATACCTCTGAGAGGAATTCCGTGAATAATGGGATACCTCAGAAGAAAGGAGTTCTTGAAATTGATGCTCTGAATGCCATATTGGCTCAGAACAAAATGTTGACTCAACAGGTCAACATAATCTCTCAAAATCTGAATGGATTGCAACATGCATCCAACAGTACTAGAGAGGTAGCTTCTGAAGAAGCTTATGATCCTGAGAACCCTGCCATGGCAGAAGTTAATTACATGGGTGAACCTTATGGAAACACCTATAACCCATCATGGAGAAATCACCCAAATTTCTCCTGGAAGGATCAACAAAAGCCTCAACAAGGCTTTAACAATGGTGGACGCAATAGGCTGAGCAATAGTAAGCCATATCCATCATCTTCTCAGCAACAGACAGAGAATTCAGAACAAAACACTTCTAATTTAGCCAATATTGTCTCTGATCTGTCAAAAGCCACTTTCAGTTTCATGAATGAAACAAGATCCTCCATTAGAAATTTGGAGGCACAAGTGGGCCAGCTGAGTAAAAAAGTCATTGAAACTCCTCCCAGTATTCTCCCAAGCAATACAGAAGAGAATCCAAAAGGAGAGTGCAATGCCATTGATTTGATCAAAGTGGCCGAATGCACTAGGGAGGAGGAGGACGAAAATCCTAGTGAGGAAGACCTCCTGGGACGTCCTTCAAGCAAGAAGGAGTTTCCTATTAAGGATCCAGAGGAATCTGAGGCTCATCTAGAGACCATAGAGATTCCATTAAATCTCCTTCTGCCATTCATGAGCTCTGAAGACTATTCTTCCTCTGAAGAGGATGAAGATGTGACTGGAGAGCAAGTTGCTCAATATTTAGGAGCTATCATGAAGCTGAATGCCAAGCTGTTTGGTAATGAGACTTGGGAAAGTGAACCTCCCTTGCTCATTAGTGAACTAGATACTTGGATTCAGAAAACTCTACCTCAAAAGAAACAAGATCCTGGCAAGTTCTTAATACCTTGTACCATTGGCACCATGAGCTTTGAAAAAGCTCTATGTGATCTGGGGTCAGGGATAAATCTTATGCCACTCTCTGTAATGGAGAAGCTGGGGATCATTGAGGTACAACCTGCCTTGTTCTCATTGCAATTAGCAGATAAGTCATTGAGACAAGCTTATGGAATAGTAGAGGACGTGCTAGTAAAGGTTGAAGGCCTTTACATCCCTGCTGATTTCATAATCCTAGACACTAGGAAGGAAGATGATGAATGCATCATCCTAGGAAGACCTTTCCTAGCCACAACAGGAGCTGTGATAGATGTCAACAGAGGAGAATTAGTCCTTCAATTGAATGGGGACTACCTTGTGTTTAAGGCACATGGCCATCCCTCTGTGACAAAAGAGAGTAAGCATGAAGAACTTCTCTCAGTTCAGAGTCAAGAAGAACCCACACAGTCAAACTCTAAGTTTGGTGTTGTGAGGCCACAACCAATCTCTAAGTTTGGTGTTAAGACCCCATATCCAAACTCTAAGTTTGGTGTTGGGACTACATTAACATTGACCTGATCACCTTGTGGCTCCATGAGAGCCACTGTCAAGCTATTGACATTAAAGAAGCGCTTGTTGGGAGGCAACCCAAGTTTATTTATCTAATTTTTATTATATTGTTATTTTGTGTTTTATTAGGTACATGATCATGAGGAGTCACGAAAAAATCAAAAAAATTAAAAACAGAGTCAAAAACAGAAGAAAAAAATTTTTCACCCTGGAGGACGCACGGGCTGGCGTTCAACGCCAGTAAGGTGCATCTGGCCGGCGTTCAACGCCAGAACAGAGCACCATTCTGGCGCTGAACGCCAGAAACAAGCAACATCCTGGCGCTGAACGCCAGAAATGTGCCCAGAGAGGAAAAACTAGCGCTGAACGCCAGTAACAAGCATGAAACTGGCGTTCAACGCCAGAAACATGCTTTACATGGGCGTTGAACGCCCAGAACGTGCACCAATGGGCGTTTAAACGCCAGAATGGTGTGCCAAGGCAATTTACATGCCTATTTGGTGCAGGGATGGAATTCCTTGACACCTCAGGACCTGTGGACCCCACAGGATCATCTCAGGATCTGTGGACCTCACAGGATCCCCACCTACCTCGCCCTCTCTCTTTCCATTCATGGTCATTCCTTCTATTTTTCATTCACCACCTACATCTATCCACTCTTCCCCACACACCCCACCTACCTTTACAATTCAACTTCTCTTTCCCACCCAATCCCACCCATATAGCCGAATCCATCTCCCCTCACTCACCTCCATTTTCTTCTTCTTCTTCTTCCTCTCTTCTTTCTTCTCTTGCTCGAGGGCGAGCAATATTTTAAGTTTGGTGTGGTAAAAGCATAGCTTTTTTGCTTTTCCATTACCATTAATGGCACCTAAGGCCAGAGAAACCTCAAAGGGAAGACAAAAGCTTCCACCTCTGAGTCTTGGGAGATGGAAAGACTATAAGCCGTCATAGCTCAGTGGTAGAACATGTGGCTGCAAATCAAGAGATCCCTGAGATACCTCAGGGAATAAGTTATCCTCCACACAAATATTGGAAGCAACTAAGGGTAGAAACACCAAAATTACTAGGAATCATTCAACAGAAGCAAGGAAGAGACATAGAGGAGTTCAAAAAGCACCATTGGACCTTCAAGAAGGCGCCACTCTCACTCAGGTGGATTCATTCCTTGTTCTTTATTTCTTTCTGTTTTCGGTTTTTAATGTTGTGTTTATCTATGTTTTGTGTCTCTACTTCATGATCATTAGTATGTAACCATGCCTTAAAAGCTATGAATAAAATCCATTAATCCTTCACCTCTCTTAAATGAAAAATGTTTTAATTCAAAAGAACAAGAAGTACATGAATTTCGAATTTATCCTTGAATTTAATTTAATTATATTGATGTGGTGGCAATACTTTTTGTTTTCTGAATGAATGCTTGAACAGTGCATATTTTTGATCTTGTTGTTTATGAGTGTTAAAATTGTTGGCTCTTGAAAGAATGATGAACAAAGAGAAATGTTATTGATGATCTAAAAAATCATGAAATTGATTCTTGAAGCAAGAAAAAGCAGTGAAAAAGGAAGCTTGCGAAAAAAAAAAGTGGCGAAAAAAAAATAGAAAGAAAAAGAAGGAGCAGTAGAAAAAGCCAATAGCCCTTAAAACCAAAAGGCAAGGGTAAAAAGGATCCAAGGCTTTGAGCATCAATGGATAGGAGGGCCCAAGGAAATAAAATCCAGGCCTAAGCGGCTAAATCAAGCTGTCCCTAACCATGTGCTTGTGTCATGAAGGTCCAAGTGAAAAGCTTGAGACTAAGTGGTTAAAGTCGTGATCCAAGGCAAAAGAGTGTGCTTAAGAGCTCTGGACACCACTAACTGGGGACTCTAGCAAAGCTGAGTCACAATCTGAAAAGGTTCACCCAGTTATGTGTCTGTGGCATTGATGTATCCGGTGGTAATACTGGAAAACAAAGTGCTTAGGGCCACGGCCAAGACTCATAAGTAGCTGTGTTCAAGAATCAACATGCTTAACTAGGAAAGTCAATAACACTATCCGAAATTCTGAGTTCCCAGAGACGCCAATCACTCTGAACTTCAAAGGAAAAAGTGAGATGCCAAAACTATTCAGAAGCAAAAAGCTACAAGTCCCGCTCATCTAATTAAATTAATATTCATTGATATTCTGGAATTTATAGTATATTCTCTTCTTTTATCCTATTTGATTTTCAGTTGCTTGGGGACAAGCAACAATTTAAGTTTGGTGTTGTGATGAGCGGATAATTTATACGCTTTTTGGCATTGTTTTTATATAGTTTTTAGTAAGTTTGAGCTACTTTTAGGAATGTTTTCATTAGTTTTTATGTTAAATTCACATTTCTGGACTTTACTATGAGTTTGTGTGTTTTTCTGTGATTTCAGGTAAATTCTGGCTGAAATTGAGGGACTTGAGCAAAACTCTGAAGAAGGCTGACAAAAGGACTGCTGATGCTGTTGGAATCTGACCTCCCTGCACTCGAAATGGATTTTCTGGAGCTACAGAACTCCAAATGGTGCGCTCTCAATGGCGTTGGAAAGTAAACATCCAGAGCTTTCCAGCAATATATAATAGTTCATACTTTATTCGGAGATTGATGACGTAACTTGGCGTTGAACGCCAAGTACATGCTGCTGTCTGGAGTTAAACGCCAGAAAAACGTCATGATCCGGAGTTGAACGCCCAAAACACGTCATAACTCAGAGTTCAACTCCAAGAGAAGCCTCAGCTCGTGGATTAATCAAGCTCAGCCCAAGCATACACCAAGTGGGCCCCGGAAGTGGATTTATGCATCAATTACTTACTCATGTAAACCCTAGGAGCTAGTTTATTATAAATAGAACATTTATCTATTGTATTAGATATCTTTGATCACTTTAAGTCTTGGATCATTCGGTCTTGTGACCACAAGGGGGCTGGCCATTCGGCCATGCCTGAACCTTTTACTTATGTATTTTCAACGGTGGAGTTTCTGCACACCATAGATTAAGGGTGTGGAGCTCTGCTGTACCTCAAGTATTAATGCAATTCTATTGTCTTTTATTCAAATCCCTCTTATTCTTATTCCAAGATATTCATTCGCACCCAAGAACATGATGAATGTGATGATAAGTAACCCTCATTATCATTCTCACTTATGAACGCACGTGATTGACAACCACTTCCGTTCTAGATGCAACAAGAGCTTGAATGTGTATCTCTTAGATTCCCCAACAGAACCTTCGTGGTATAAGTTAGATAGATGGCGGCATTCATGAGGATCCGGAAAGTCTAAACCTTGTCTGTGGTATTCCGAGTAGGACTCTATGATTGAATGACTGTGACGAGCTTCAAACTCCTGAAGGCTGGGCGTGATGACAAGCGCAAAAGAATCAAGGGATTCTATTCCAACCTGATTGAGAACCGACAGATGATTAGCCGTGCTGTGACAGAGCATAGGAACGTTTTCACTGAGAGGATGGGATGTAGCCATTGACAACGGTGATGCCCTACATACAGCTTGCCATGGAAAGGAGTAAGAAGGATTGAGTTGAAGCAGTGGGAGAGCAGGCGTCCTTGAGCCATACAGTATCTCCATTCGCTTATCTGAAATTCCCACCAATGAATCTGCATGAGTACTCTATCCCTTTTATTATTTATTTTCTTATTTCTATTTTTGAAAACCCATAAACCAATTTAATCTGCCTAACTGAGATTTACAAGGTGACCATAGCTTGCTTCATACCAACAATCTCTGTGGGATCGACCCTTACTCACGTAAGGTTTATTACTTAGACGACCCAGTACACTTGCTGGTTAGTTGAACGGAGTTGTGAATTCAACTGGTGCCACAATAATAATTTCATACAAGTACAAAAGAATATGGATCACAATTTCGTCCACCATACCTCATGACACTTTAGATGTTTTCTCATTGTATCTTCTACAGCATGAGTCTCTAAACCCCATGGTTGGGGGTGAGGAGCTCTACTGTGTCTTGATGGATTAATGCAATTACTATTGTTTTTCATTCAATCACGCTTGCTTCTATTCTAAGATATCACTTGTTCTTCAACTTGATGAATGTGATGATCCGTGACACTCATCATCATTCTTGCTTATGAACATGTGCCTGACAACCACCTCCGTTCTACTTCAGATTGAGTGAATATCTCTTGGATTCTTCAATCAGAATTTTCGTGGTATAAGCTAGAATTGATGGCGGCATTCAAGAGAATCTGGAAGGTCTAAACCTTGTCTGTGGTATTCTGAGTAGGATTCAAGGATCGAATGACTGTGACGAGCTTCAAACTCATGAGGGCTGGGCGTTAGTGACAGACGCAAAAGAATCATTGGATTCTATTCCAACCCGATTGAGAACCGACAGATGATTAGCCGTGCTGTGACAGAGCGCGTTGAACATTTTCACTGAGAGGATGGGAGGTAGCCATTGAAGCATAGTTGCAGGCGTCCCACGGTCTTCATTTGGCATGGCACGACAAATTAAACAGAGGCAACATTGGGCTAAATTGTAGCAAGAAAAGCTTGCCTTCCAACGTGGTTTGCATGCTATTCCATAGTTAATCCTTATCCCAACTCGCAGGCTCCAATTTCTTCATTCAGTCTTCAATTTTCCAAGCTTCCAAAGAGTGAATCAAGCCCATGAAATCAAGCTCAATTTAGTTTTGAATTTAATGTAATTTGAATTGAATTTGAATTTGCATTTGTAATAGGTTATAAATAGAGAAGAGAGAATTGAGAGAAAAAAAAACCTTTTGCCATTTTCATCACTTTTACATCTTTTTCATTCTTGTAATTCCTCTAGGACATGAGTCATTAACTTTTCTCCATTGAGGGGAAGAGCTCTGTTAGTTTCTATTGGAATGAATTCATTGATTCTCTATCTTTGATCTATGCATTATTGTTTCTAAGAGAGAATTTTCGTTCTTCATTTTAGTGATTCAAATTCATTAGAAAATAGTTTGAATCTGGGTTGAATTTCATGATCAATCGGAAAATTGGATCATAGGAATTAAGCTTGAAGATCCTCTCTATCTCTCTCAATACTTCTGATTTTGAATTTAGATTTGATATGTGATAGTGAATCAACTAAGTTCAGATCTTAAGAATTGTGTGGTTTAGAAATTAGGAAATATGCTTCATCTATTCTCTTGAGCAATTGATCAAGAAATTGGCAATCGATTAATTCAAGAGAGATTGAATTACCAAGGAATTGGAGTTCAATTACGTATAATTTGCTAGAGATCTATAATTGTATGATTGAGATAGAGTTGAGATTTATCATTCTTAGAGAATTAACATCTCTGAACCTCAATGTTCTTTTTCATATTATCTTTTTAATTGTTTCCTTATTGCTTTCATTTACTGCTTCATTTAATTTCAGCAAGTGAGATCTATTTACTGCTTATATTCTTAATTCATTTACAAGTTTGTTGTCATTTATTAGTTCTAGTTATTTACCTTTCAGCTATTTACATTCTTATCATTTACTTTTAGTCATTCACTTTACAGTTATTTATTTTAATGCCAAGTTATCTAGTTTTATGTTATGTTCTTTGATTGATTCTCATCCAAATTTGACTTTTGTAACTAGAATAGCCAATTGATTATTGTTTCTTGATCCATTAATTCTCGTGGGAACAATAACCTACTTATTATGGTATTACTTGATGCGATCCGGTGCACTTGCCAGTAGTTTTGCAGATATTAGTTTATAAAATCGGTATCAATGTTCCTCTTTGTGCTGCTCCTAAAACTGGTTGGCACATGACATGTGCTTTATTTTTATGCTGGTTTGATAATAGGTTCTCTCAAAAATGGAGGTGCTCTTGTTTACAAGGCATGGCAGCATGGTGATGGTGTTTTTCCTCTTGATTTTCTGCTCCTGGATTCCAATAGAAGTGGTAGGGATGACAAGAGCTACCATTGGAAATGCTACCGTTTCTTCTTCGAGTCTAAGAATTTTGAGAATTCGGTTGCTGTTTACTTTGAATTCTGTCATTAGAAGATCAGCTAAAGCTGGTGTATTTGAATGAGTTTCTTATGAGTTGTAGTTTGTGCTTATGTTGTAGTAATTTATTTCTTTTACATAACCTGAATATGTTTAAAGTTATTAAGAAATATTGTTCTAACTTATTCACTTTTAAATGAATAAACGAGTTATAATTTGGAGTTTGGGACTCCTTGTTACACAACAAATCATGCTCTAACATTGAAAATGACCTTTTATTTTAAAAAGAAAAAAGTTTGTAAAGATTGAGTGGTATTTTTTGTCAACTCATTAGTTGTTTCTTATCAACTAATGCGGGTGTTCATTTTACTCTATATGCGGATGGTTCTTTTCTTTCTAAAGTGAATATTTATTTTAGGTATACCATTTGTCCTTTACTTGATTTCCTAGAATCTGCAAGCACATGATCTGCATGTTTCTTTTATTTTATGTGTTGGGAAATAGGGATAAATATATGATTCCTGTAAACATTAATTTTGCTTGATTTTGCTTGAATAGAAACATCAAAGTTTAAAAAAAAGTAAAGCATCTATAAATTTTTGACAGGAAAACATCACACCATATCTATATAAAGAAACTCCAATTATTCAACAAATAAAACATGCATTCGGATTGTACTAGGCATCTGTCTTTTGCTGATATTTTTCTCCCTTGTCAGTCTTTTTCATAGGTAATCCTTCAGCTCACTGAATCATGGTCTTTCGTGCTTGGTGCTGTTAAGAACCGACAATGAGTTAGGTTTCGCACAAGCAAAACTTATAGTGTAATTCAAAATCAAACATCCAACGGGTACTAGAATAACCACACATTATAATTAGAAAAATATACTAATTCATACTATTGTACCAAATTTAATTAGGTAAATTCAAGCACAATTAAACTAAGTTTTAACTAATTGTTTAATTAATTCTCAAACCACATAGGAATTCAGGCAAAAAGACCAATGACATAGCACAAACAAACATCCACATACAAGGTAAAACGAACATTCACATACAAGGTAAAATTAACATCCTTCTTAGTACTTCAGTAACAACCAACTCATTGGCCAAAATATTACTCGTGCATCCGGTTTAAATAACTCAAATCAAACTCAATTTCTATTCAAGCATAACTAAACTAAATCAATTTCCAACCACATAACAAAATAAACATGCAGAGCATGTGCATGCCGAAGCCAAAAATTCAAGTAACAGAGCAATGGTACTAAATCAAATAAACATGCACATCCCATATAAAAGAACCAACTGCATACATGGCAAAATGAACATCCTCCATATATTAGTAAGGTCTATGAATGTTAGGGTGTGACTTATTAGATATAGATAGCATGAAAATTCTGGGCCATAATGTAAACTTCATGGTTTTAGATCATGTTCATAGACTAGTGCAAATATGGCTGATTGAACCGCCACAAATAAACATATCCAAAAAGTTGATAACAAACGGTTTGGGCAGCTTGAAAAAATTGGTACCTATTTGTTTGTGTTGGTTTCAAACTATAATAAGTCCCATTTTCATTCATGTATAATAATAAATAACTATTAGAGATTTAATTACCTACATAATAATCCAAGAAGACTAGAAAACACTACTTGCTAAGAGCAATAGGCAGCCAAGAAGCCACGTGTCATCAGCAGCAGTGAGGATGTGTTTGGCAGCATTATGAGAAAAGTAGTCTATGTTTAAGAGCTTATGTCCTTTCACCAGAGCATGGTTATATAATGCTCCACTCACGTAGCAAACTGTTCTTATTATCTTTGCAATGCTTCTCATACTTTTTAGATTAATTTGCGTGTAAAAGAGGGAGAAGAAACTCGGCGCCGGTGAGAGTATCTGGCGAGGGAGTGAGCGACGCCGGTGAGGGTGGCTGCTGAGGGAAGCAGGGACGGTGCTGAGGTTGGCTCGTGATGGACGCAGTGATGGTGTTAGGGCTAGCTGGTGAGGGAGGCAGCGACACTGACGAGGGTGAATAGTGAAGGAAAAGCGACGACACTGAGAGTGTTTGGGAGGAGACCTGTTGCAGCGATGAATAAAGTTAAATGTGGATGGGTAAAATTTCTGAAGTGAAAATATGGTGTTTTTGGGTAGTTGGGATGGAGTGTTTTTTTTTTTACCTTTAGTGAGCTGAAATTTCATCCATTATTCACATTGTTCATAATCTCTATTGTCTACTTAACAAAACCGATTAATTTTATTTCTATTCACAACATGACTCTCATTTGGATATCTTGCACTTTCTTTATTTGAGAGATAGTTGATTCCACAAATAGGATTAAGCATCCGGATACATGACATAGAACATTCGGGGACCATGTCCACGTGTTCTCAACTTCTCATAGAGTTCTAATTCATATTTTATACTATTTTGATGATAAATTGAATAGAAGTAATTCTTTTCCTTCTCATTCTTTTTTAGAATAATCATTTAAGAGAATATATTTGATTGGATAAAAATATCGATAATTTTTTTTATTGACTGAATTATTTTCATATAAAAAAATAATGTAGCCAAAAATAAAAATATGAAGGGGCTCTACTTATCTATAAAGCTTTTGTTTTTGTTTGTTAAAGGAACATAACAAAAGCAAAAAGAAAGGAAATTAAAGAAGAAAAAAACTCTCCGAGAGCGACGTTTAAGGGAGTTCTACCAAAAACAAAAGCAAATAACAAAAACACATAAACTTCTTTTATTTCTTTGGCGCTAATTGATCAACGTGTAAAGTTCGAACATAAACGTTGTTCGTCAAACTCTAATTCTATGTGTTTTGGTTTAGGATCAAGATAGACGAAAGAACCGTCATTTTCTTCGTAACTTATTATATCATCTCTATCTTGTTTTAAAAGCTAGGTTCCCTGCACCACGCACTTTTGAGGCTTCATGGCTATGTTTTATATCTCATGTTCAAGGCTCATGCCATTTTCTCTGTCAGGTATGAATCTCTTTCTCTAAGAAAACTTGTTTATGATGGGTCATTGTTATGTACCATTTTTTTTTATTGTTTTATTTTGATGGGAATTCCCTTGTCCTCGTTTTCATGATTTGTCATTATTATTAATATCTAGAATTCTAGGGCCCAACTATTTATTATATATAAACTTTAAATTTAGGGATCTGAAATTTTTTGGTTATGTAATGATGGTTATCATTTAAGGTTCATGAGAATGAAACAATGCACTTGATTATATAGGCTTAATGCGAAAGATAATTTCAGATTTCAGAGGAAATAGATGCTGTAGAGATCGAGGAAACAACCTTTAAGCATTTTTTGCTACAAAATCAATAAATACTACTAATGAGAGATCAGATTTACACAAATATAAATATGATTAATTGATAACTTCTAATTATGAGTTAAATGTTTTTTATATATTGTGAGATTCGTCATACATCTTTTCATGCTTTGAAATCGTATTAAAATTCAGATTGCGAAAGTTTGGGTGGAGTCTCTGGTATACCAATCAGGGAACAATGGCCCCTAAATTTCAACATTATTTTTTTATAAATTATATATAAATTTTGGTTTAATCTTTCTTAAAATATTTATTTTAATATTTCAGTATTATAAAATTAATTTTATTTTATGACTTCTCCTCAAATTTTAATCTAAGTCTTTTTTTAGAGTGAGCCTAGATTAATCCTAAAAACTAGCTCAACGGATCCGATGAGGAATATCTCATACTTGTATAATTATCTAAAAAATTTATTCCTGAGAGATATAAGACTTATAATAGTTAGCAGTAGTATAGCATGTTAGTGTTATTTAAAGACTTGTTATTCTAATTTAATAATATTTTTTAGCTTGTTTCATCTCATGATGCAAATGATGACTCAATCTCAGGTATCTTTTACATGCAGTGCAAGATCTGATGAGACTATTCCAGTCTAGAATCATCGGATCCACCGAAGTCATCAATCAATCTTGGAGACGTTCTTTGATTGATAAAAAAAATGGAAGGTGAGCAGCACCAAAGATCAAAACTGAATAAAACTAAGCAGATTGTGAGGCTAAGGGGAATGCTTCGTAGGTGGCACAGTTTCTCATCCTCATCCTCAACCTCAATCTCATCATCACCAAACATTTCAAGTAGCCCCAATTACAACATGATTGACAATTCTGATTACCAAGAACCCACAACTGATGATGATCCAACCTCAAAGAGTAGAGCACCGTGTAATTGTAACTTGGATGAAGAGGATCACAAATGCGAGAGCCCCGAGCCCCCTCCCGATGTTCCGAAAGGGTACTTGGCAGTTTATGTTGGGAGTGAGCTTCGGAGATTCATCATTCCAACTAGCTACCTTACTCATTCTCTCTTCAAGTTATTGCTTGAGAAGGCTGAAGATGAGTTTGGATTTAACCATAATGGTGCTCTCACTATTCCTTGTGAGACTGAGACCTTCAAGTATCTCCTCAGATGCATAGAGACCAACTACGACACCCATCAAGGTAGCTCCTGTAAGTTGATTCTCTTTCTCATCTTTTATGTATGCTCTGCTTCGCAACAACAATCTTATATCGTTAACAAAATTTATTATTTTCATCAATACGGTAAACGAGAATATTATCCATTAAAAAATGTATTCGCCTAAGATGATAGCTAATATTAATGTCCTTCATATTTTTGATTTCGTAATGATTGCTATTTCACAATATATATATATATATATATATATATATATAGAAAATTATTTTTTAATTAGCTAACATTAACTAATTTTTGTGTTTAAATTTATAATTTAAAATTTAAAATTTATATTTTAGAATCTAAAACTTAAAACAGTTAAAATGTTAACCAGAAAAAATAATTATTTAATATTATTTTTTGAAAAAAAATAAGTGAGATGTTTACCACAAAAATTGTGTTTTTTTTTTAATTAAACATAAGACACACATAAATCAATATAATTTATATTTATTATATAGAATCTGCTCAGATATTGACAAATAATACAACAACGTAAATAAACCCATCAATCATTATATTTTGGAAAAGACTCGTATACATATTCAAAGAATACATAAAATACAGAAGTATATTTATTATAGAAGAGAAAAAAAAAAGAAAAAAGAAAAAACATTCACATGTTTGTTTTCTCTCATCCTCTTTATTCTATTTTCAACATGTATGCAAGCAATAAACCTATATTTTTCACCCCTCTATAATTTTATATCAAAATAAACAGTAAGCTACTCAAGATTTCCGCTGCATTTTCTTTTTTATTGTTTTATTCTGGAATCTTTGTTTAAGATTAGCATATGGTATTAATAGTTAAGGGTGTTATATGTGTTGGCTACCTGTGGGCCAAAAATCTGTTGACTGACTCATGTAAAAAATAATTACTTATTGCTATTTCAACAGTTTACTTTTGAATTATTGGATAACATTCACCGAGAATAATAATAAATTGGACCATATATTTTTTTTCCCCTTAATTTTTGCATGCCTGTATCTAGTTAATAGGATAAAACTTTGTTATTGTTGTACCCTTTGGATGTCTATTGAATTCACACTTTTTTTACCCTCTCAACAATAAAATTGTTTCTCTTATTTCTATCATTATTATAGTCCTTACTCCTGAGACCTTAGCATTGACATTGTGCTACAAAAACATACATACGTTTTCTTTCTTTTTCTATTTTCTAACGTAAATTATCTTTGGTGAAACTGCAGCTGGAAACATAGGAACTTCGGAAGCATAACTAGTGATTCTGATCTTCCTAGAAGTCCAGTCAAATCATAAGGCTCATTAGACTAGGTGTAAATCTCCTAGAAACTACATCATAACTACCCTTACAAGTTACAAGAACTTAACCTTGGTGGTGTGTAAATAAGAACTTTCATGTGTTTTTGTTCATATGATTCTTGCTTTTTTTTTTTTTTAAATAGCAGCACTCTCTGTTGGCATATTCATACATATAACATTAATTAAAGTATTGGTTTAATTATTTCACATCTCAATTATGTCCGGAAAATATAAGGTAAAAGATGACAAAATGTTAATTGTGTTGTGATTTTAATATACGATTTAATTGTTATCTTTAGAAAAATATTTATCTTTGCGTTTAGTTTTTATAGTATTAATGACAATATTTTTTAGAATATAATAAAACTTATAAATTTTTTACTTAATAATAATAAAAAAATTTTACTCTCTTGAACAAGTGAAGATAAAAATTACACTTTTTATATAAACTTTAATTGTTAGTAATAGGAACGGATCTATTTATATTATAATGGGGCAAGTTCTTCACTCTAATTTAAAATTTTTTTGAATAATACATATATAATAATAATATTTATTTGTTCCCACTAAATTATTAGATTTGACCATATATTAATAATTTTTTATTCAACTTTTGACACTTGATAGTCAATTTAAAAATTTTATATTAAATGTGCATTATAATGATAAATTCTCAAATTTAAATGAGATTAGTGTTTAAAAATCAACTTAAAAAAATATTATCTATCCATTGGTATTTTTTTAAATTAGTTTTAATTTTTTTATAACGATTACACTAATTGAATAAATTTTTTTAACTATGAATATCATTAAGATTAAAGCTAATTGTATGAAAGGTGGATTTTAAATATTTTTAAATAATTGTTTAACAAAATACATATATATATATATATATATATATATATATATATATAAAAACATTTTGATTATATTATCAATAAAAAATTATTCAATCTTTTTAAAACATAAAATATAAAAAATAAATTCTAACTTATATATTATTATTTAATTATTATTTAAATTTTTTAATTTGTAATTAAATATTTTAAAAAATAATCATATTCTATAATAACAAAATATATTTATACCAATAATTATGTTACCTATATATAAAAAATAATTATTTATACAAAATAAATTTAAAATATAAAATATATATTAAAAATAAATTAATTATATTTATACATAAATTTATAATAAATAATTTAATAATTAATTTTTTAAATAAATATAATATTTTTATTATAAAAATAATTATATTATATATATTTTATTTTCACTATTAAAATTTTTTGAATTCGTCACTGATGAGTAAGAATAGATATTTATATTTGCATACAAAAGGCTTCAAATGTTCAAAGTAACACATACACATACAGGCCATTAATAATGTACGTGACTTGACCTTTCAATGTACGTGGCCTTTAAATGGTAGAATGGTTTGTAATTATTACGGTTATTAGATGTGAAGAGAATCAAGAACGGCTAGCAACCATTCAATTAATTAGTATCAAATAATATTAATAATATTAAACATAATATTAATTCTTTAAATTTGTAAATATCCTTTCATTTTCTATTATTTACAAAATTTTAATATTATACGAGTATATACATAAAAAATGTATCATTAAAATTAAAATTTTTAAATGTAAATTTTTAAAATTTTATTAAAATAATAAATGTCTAATCGATTAATACTAAAAACTCATAATTAAATTACTTGTACTTTCTAAATTCAACAGATTATAATTTAAAACACTTATTATATAATCCTAAATTTATCTTGATTTCATCAATGTTGAAAAAAATAAAACCTCTAAATTTTTTTATTAGAACAGTGCACTATTTCTACATTTATATAAGTAGAATTTTTTGATAAATAATAGGGTTAAATACTATTTTGATTCTTATAGTTTTAACTAAAAATCAAAATCATTTCTAAAAATTTTTTCATTGAAAATCATCACTAACATTGAATTTTGTTTTAAAATCATCCTTTCTCTAATTTTTAGACAAAATTATTCTTTTTCTAATTTATACTCTCTCTCTCTCTCTCTCTCAAAGAGTGAATAAAAGGGAAACCAAACCAAAAAAAAGACGGATGAACAAAGAAATCTCTCTCTCTCTCTCTCTCTCTCTCTCTCTCTCTCTCTCTCTCTCTCTCTCTCTCTCTCTCTCTCTCAAAGAGTGAATAAAAGGGAGACCAAACCAAAAAAAAGACGGATGAACAAAGAAATGGAAGAAGAAGAAGAGGAAGAAGAAGACGATGTAGTAGTTCAATGACAACAAAAATAGCTATCAACCCTCTCTTCTCATCGCATTTTCCTCCTCTCTCTAGGTCTCTCTCTCTCTCTCTCTCAAATTTCTCTGGTTTGGTCTCTTCTCTCTCTCTCCTTTATCATTCTTCTTCTCAACATGCTCAACAGTGACAGCAACGACAATTCCAACTACGTCGACGTCATTCTCTCCTTTTTTTTCTCTTTTTCTTCTTCTTCCACCTTCCTCTGTCTCTCATGTTACTCTATTCTTCCTCTTTTTTTCTTTTTCTTTATTTCAATGGGTGAGTGTAAAAGGATTCTAATTTTGAAAATTGAGTTAGGATTAGATAAAAATGAGTTAAGATTATTTGGGATGTAGTAGTAATGGCATAGGGATGATGAACTAGATGCAATGATCAAGTGTGGATTGAGTTTGGAAATGTACATAGTTTGAAAGATGCAATGGTGAGTGGGAAGAAAAAGAAGAAGAAGGGTATTTTAGTCTGAAGGATGATTTGAAAACAAAATTTAATGTTAGGGACGATTTTGAACAAAAATAAAAGCTTTTAGGACGATTTTGATTTTCGACCAAAACTATAGAGACCGAAATCGTACTTAACCCTAAATAATATTATCAATCCATTAAGTATTTCAATTCTCCCTCTTAATTTATTTAAATAGCACTAAATTCTCTTCCTTAGTGTGATCTACCTATTAAAAAATTTGATATTACCTATTAAACCATGAAACCAGTGGTATACTAGAATAAGGTTGGTGTTCCGAGGGTTACCTGAAATTGTAGGTCGATCTCGGATGAGATCTTCTGTAATGATCGGAGTTGCTATGTCCGATTTGTTGGACTTAGTGGCGATGCTGATTCCTTCGTCCCCAGAGGGTGGGGGGTACCTGCAAGGGACTCCGATACTTAAGTTAGTAAGGGTAGTAAACAGGTATTGAGTAGAATCAGAGTATGAGTTATAGCTAGGTACTCCAACGTATTTATAATAGTATAGAGTGACCTTCTTAGATAAGATAAGTTAGTTATCTTATCTTATCTTTATCTTTTGAGTGAGGTCATCTTATCTTCAAAGGAACCGCCCTTCTCCCTATGGGTTTGGACTGCATTGGGCTTTGGTACGCGGTCCTCTGTTAGGGCCCTTCTTTGGGCTTTTCTGTTGACTTGGCCGAGCTCTTTGAGAAGAGGTCGGGTCGTCCTGACCTGAAGAGGTCGGTCGCTTTGTCTGTAGAACATCCCGGGTCGGCAGCTCGACCCAGGGTCTGAACAGTGCCCCTGCTCGGTCTTTATTTGGAGGTAGAGTCTTAGTTTTTAGGACTTCGAACCTTTTCGGGTGAAGCCGAACTCGAGCATTTTGTCGACTTTATCTTTGTAGAGTTCCTTTTTGAATGCGGAACGTTTCGCTTCCTCTGAGAGCGCGCGCTTTTGTTTTAGCGTCCTAGCCTTGGGAATGTGCGAGGGTTTTTAATGCCCTCATTAATTGGTATTTAATGCTCCATTTCTCTTGATTTCCTTTATTCAAATTTTGTATCCAAGAGACGGTTTTCTTTTCCCTGGAACTTCCCTTCTTTTTCGCCGTTTCCTGTCCTGCATTTCTCATTTTCTCTCTGTCACACTTTTGGCATTCGCTTGGTGCATCCACTTCGTGGTCGATGCTTTGCTGCTCCTTTTCAAAGCTTTCTTCTTTCTTCCAGGTTGGTTTATGCTTTCTCTTCACTGTTTATTTCTCCTGCTTTGTTTTTTATTCTTTTGATGATGTTCTGATTTTGTATGTTGGGAAGCTTGAATTTTTTCCTTGTTTCTGTACTTGGTTTATTACTGTGATCCCCTGTTTCCTGATCTTCTTTCGCTTTGGGTGGTTCTGATTTCCGTTTAGGGCTTCGTGTGTTTGTCGTTTGATTTTTGTACTGTAATTTTGAAAAAAGGTTGTTCCTTTGATAAGTTGTTTGCTTTATTGATGATTTTGCTATACTGGTTGATGACCTTTCTCCGACTCTTCGTCTTTTTCTCCTTGGGACGTGGTGTACGAAAATTACAATCACACTTTTTGCAATCCGCACAACTAACCAGCAAGTGCACTGGGTCGTCCAAGTAATACCTTACGTGAGTAAGGGTCGAATCCCACGAAAATTATTGGTTTGAAGCAAGCTATAGTTATCTTATTAATCTTAGTCAGGATACCAATTATAGTTGGCAATTGACTTGCAAATAAAAAGGAGAACATGGATTAAATAATACTTATTATGCAGTAATGGAGAATATGTTGGAGTTTTGGAGATGCTTTGTCTTCTGAATTCCTGTAACATAATGCTTTCTCACTTTCAAACATGCAAGCTCTTTCCATGGCAAACTGTATGTAGGGTGTCACCGTTGTCAATGGCTACTTCCCATTCTCTCAGTGAAAATGGTCCAAATGCTCTGTCACAGCACGGCTAATCATCTGTCGATTCTCGATCATGTCGGAATAGGATCCATTGATCCTTTTGCGTCTGTCACTACGCCCAACACTCGCGAGTTTGAAGCTCTTCACAGTCATCCAATCCTTGAATCCTACTCGGAATACCACAGACAAGGTTTAGACCTTCCGGATTCTCAAGGATGCTGCCAATGGATTCTAGCTTATACCACAAAGATTCTGATTAAGGAATCTAAGATATACTCATTCAGTTTAATGTAGAACAGAGGTGGTTGTCAGGCACACGTTCATGGGTTGAGAATGATGATGAGTGTTACGGATCATCACCTTCTTCATATTGAAGCACGAATGAACATCTTAGATAGGAACAAGCGTGTTTGAAGAGAAAACAGAAATAATTGCATTAATTCATCGAGACGCTGCAGAGCCCCTCACCCCCAACAATGGAGTTTAGAGACTCATGCCATCAAAAGTACAAAGTTCATATTTAAAAATGTCATGAGATACAAAATAAGTCTCTAAAAGTTGTTTAAATACTAAACTGGTAACCTAGGTTTACAGAGAATGAGTAAACTAAGATAGATGGTGCAGAAATCTACTTCTGGGGCCCACTTTGTGTGTGCTGGGACTGAGACTTGAGCTTCTCACATGCCTGGGCTGTTTCTGGAGTTAAACGCCAGGTTGTAACCTGTTTCTGGCGTTTAACTCCAACTTGCAACCTGTTTCTAGCGCTGAACGCCAGAATGCAATATAGAACTGGCGTTAAACGCCAGTTTACGTCGTTTATCACTCCTGTATGTCTAATTTCCAACGCAATTGAGAGCGCGCCAATTGGACTCCTGTACCTCCAAAAAATCCATTCCGAGTGCAGGGAGGTCAGAATCCAACAACATCAGCAGTCCTTTTTCACCCTGAATCAGATTTTTGCCCAACTCCCTCAATTTTAACCAGAAAATACCTAAAATCACAGAAAAAACACACAAACTCATAGTAAAGTCCAGAAATATGAATTTTTCCTAAAACTAATAAAAATATACTAAAACTTAACTAAAACATGCTAAAAACTATATGAAATTACTCCCAAAAAACGTATAAAATATCCGCTCATCACAACACCAAACTTAAACTGTTGCTTGTCCTCAAGCAACTAGATAAATAAAATAGGATAAAAAGAAATCAAGAAGCAATAGTATCTCAGAGTTTTCAGTGAAGCTCAATTTCTAACTAGATGAGCGGGACTAGTAGCTTTTTACTTCTGAACAGTTTTGGCATATCACTTTATCCTTTGAAATTCAGAATGATTGGCATCCATAGGAACTCAGAATTCAAATAGTATTATTGATTCTCCTAGTTAGTATGTTGATTCTTGAACACAGCTACTTGATGAGTCTTGGCCGTGGCCCTAAGCACTTTGTTCTCCAGTATTACCACCGGATACATAAATGCCACAGACACATAACTGGGTGAACCTTTTCAGATTGTGACTTAGCTTTGCTCAAGTCCCCAATTAAAGGTGTCCAGAGTTCTTAAGCACACTCTTTTACTTTGGATCACGACTTTAACCACTCAGTCTCAAGCTTTTCACTTAGACCTGCATGCCACAAGCACATGGTTAGGGACAGCTTGATGTAGCCGCTTAGGCCTAGATTTACTTCCTTGGGCCCTCCTATCCATTTATGCTCAAAGTCTTGGATCCTTTTCACCCTTGCCTTTTAGTTTAAAGGGTTATTGGCTTTTTCTACCTCTTTTGCTTTTTTTTCACTGCTTTTTCTTGCTTCAAGAATCAATTTCATGATTTTTCAGATCAGCAATAATATTTCTCTTGTTTATCATTCTTTCAGGAGCCAACAATTTTAACATTCATAAAATTCAATATAAAAAATATGCACTGTTCAAGCATTCATTCAGAAGACAAAAAGTATTGCCACCACATATAAATAATTAGAATTTTCCTTATTAAAAACTCGAAAAAAATATTGCCTCTTTATTCTAAAAATCTACTATTTTATTTATGTTTGATGATGATAAAAAAATAAATTATAGCCTAATTGGAGATAAAATCAAAATAGAAGTACTAATTACTACTACTAATATATAATTTCTAAGGTAAATTCCTAATAAGAACAATTATCACAGAGTTAAGGCTAAGATTAGGACTCAACAACCTTTATTTTGGGAAATAGATGTTCTTCTAGTCTGTGGGGTGCTTGGTCCTTAAAGAGATAGCTTTTGACGCTTTAGTTCCTTCAAGTCACGCCTTTACTCTTCTTGTTCCCCAAGCAGTTTGCAAAGCATGCTATTTTGATTATTCTGGTCTTCCTTTATTTGGTCCATAGCTTCTTGCAACTTGGCAACAGATGCTTCAAGATGCTCCCAGTATTCAATTTGAGGGATCTCTGGGAGGAATTCATGTGCTCTCCTCTTGATGGGGTCGTCCTGCACTTGTTGTCTTTCCATTGATATTTTGGTGATTGGTCGCTCAACTGAGATATACTCAGTTACTCCCATCTTCACCCCAGCATTTTTACATAGCATAGAGATTAAGCTTGGATAAGCCAATTTGGAATCTTTGGAGTTCTTGTTTGCAATTATGTAAAGTTCACATGAAATCAGCTGATGAACTTCCACTTCTTTTCCCAATATAATGCAATGGATCATTAATGCTCTTTTAATGGTGACTTCAGAGCGGTTGCTAGTGGGCAGTATAGAATGCCCAATGAAGTCCAGCCAGCCTCTAGCGACTGGTTTGAGATATTCTCTCTTGAGTTGATTTGGGATGCCCTTGGTGCTAGTTGTCCACTTGGTTCCAGGGAGGCATATATCCTCTAAAATCTTGTCCAAGCCCTTATTTGTTCTCATCATTCTCCTATTAAAGGAGTCCGGGTCATCTTTTAGCTGAGGTAGCTTAAAGATCTCCTTGATTTTGTCAGGGTGGATGTGAACAATTTTTCCTCTGACCAAGGTCCGATAGTCATAGAGGGCAGTTCCAGATATTCTCTGCATGTTTGTTTGCCACAGATTAGAGTAGAATTCCTGAACCATGTTTCTTCCCACCTTTCTTTCAGGATTAGCTAGGATTTCCCAGCTCCTGTTTCGAATTTGCTCTTGGATCTCCGGATATTCATCTTCTTTCAGATCGAAGTTGACTTCCGGGATCATTGATCTTAGACCCATTATTTTGTAGTAATGGTCTGAATATTCTTTGGTTAAGAACGTCCTTTGATTCCAAAGTGGTTTTGGAATATTCTATTTCTTGCCTCTTGTAGTGGTTTGCTTTCCCTTAGGAGCCATGATCTTAGTGGGTATGGCTTAGTGATCACGGATAAACACACTAAACTTAGAGGTTTGATTGTCCTCAAGCAAAAGAAAGGAAAGGAGAGGGATAGAAGGAGAGCTAATTTCGAATGGTGGATGAGAGGAGGGAGGCCGAATGTTGATTTAAATGGAGGGGTGGGTTTTCAAAAATTTAAAAAAAAAAGATAAGATAGAAGATATGATTTATAAAAGATAGGTATGATAGAAAAAAGATATAATTTAAAATTAAAAAGTTATGAAAGATATTTGAGAAAGATAAATCTAAATTTTGAGAAGAAAATATGATGAGTTTGAAAAGATTTGAAAAGAATTTAAAAAGATTTGAAAAGAAGTTAAGGAGGATTAAAAAATTTTGTGTTTATGAATTAAGAAACATTTGATATCTTTTGAAAAAGGGATTTTAGAAATTAGGATTAAAAATTTTTGGAATTGAAGGTTGGAATATTAGACTTTGGAACATGTTTATGCAAGAAATTATGAATTGAAACATGAAAAATGAAAGAAAATTGAGTTGAAAATGAATTCGCCTCCTCCCCACAATCCTAGCGTTAAACACCCAAACGCTGCATGTTTTGGGCGTTTAACGCCCATTTGTAGCTTCTACTGGGCGTTTAACGCCCAGCTGTTACTTCTGGCTGGCGTTAAATGCCAGGAATGCCTTTGTAACTGGGCATTTTTTTGAACGCCCAGGACGCTGTAAATCCGGCGTTAAACGCCCAGAGGATGCTTCTTTCTGGCGTTCAACGCCCAGAAGATGCTTCTTTCTGGCGTTTAACACCCAGATGGCTATCTTTACTGGCGTTGAACGCCCAGTAGATGCTTCTTTTGGGCGTTCAACGCCCAAAACAGCTCTTACTGGCTTTTTCACACCAGTGAGCTTCCTTTTTGCTGTTTTATCTTCTAAATCCTTCTGTAACTCTGTGAACTCAAGCAATTGCTATTTTACCTTGAAGATAATTGACATAAACCTATAAAAATTAATTAATTAACAATTAAGCTTTGTTAATGGCTGGGTTGCCTCCCAGCAAGCGCTTCTTTATTGTCTTTAGCTGGACTATTACTGAGCTTTTAATCAAGTCTCAATTTTGAGCATTCTTGCTCAAAATTGCTTTTAAGATAATGTTTGACACTCTGTCCATTAACAATCAACTTTTTGTTAGAATCATTATCCTAAAGCTCCACATATCCATATGGTGACACACTTGTAATCACATATGGACCTCTCCACCGGGATTTCAATTTCCGGGGAATAATCTGAACCTAGAATTAAACAGTAGAACTTTCTGCCCTGGCTCAAAGACTCTAGATGACAGTTTCTTATCATGCCATCTTTTTGCTTTCTCTTTGTAAATTTTTGCATTTTCGAAAGCATTGAGTCTGAATTCCTCTAGCTCATTTAACTGGAGCAATCGTTTTTCTCCTGCTAACTTGGCATCAAGGTTTAGGAATCTAGTTGCCCAATAGGCCTTATGTTCTAGTTCCACTAGCAGGTGACATGCTTTTCTATACACAAGCTGGTATGGAGAAGTTCCTATAGGAGTCTTGAATGCTGTTCTGTATGCCCACAGAGCATCATCCAAGCTTCTTCCCCAATCTCTTCTATGGTTAATCACAGTCCGTTCCAGGATTCTTTTAAGTTCTCTATTAGAGACTTTAGCTTGCCCATTTGTCTATGGATGATATGAAGTAGCTACCCTGTGGCTAACTCCATATCGAACCAAAGCAGAGTAAAGCTGTTTATTACAGAAATGAGTGCCCCCATCACTGATTAGTACTCTAGGGATACCAAATCTACTGAAGATGTATTTCTGGAGGAATTTCAGCACTGTCTTAGTATCATTAGTCGGTGTTGCAATAGCTTCAACCCATTTGGATACATAATCCACTGCCACCAGAATATAAGTGTTTGAGTATGATGGTGGGAAAGGCCCCATGAAGTCAATACCCCATACATCAAACAACTCAATCTTCAAGATCCCTTGTTGAGGCATGGCATAACTGTGAGGCAGATTGCCAGATCTTTGGCAACTGTCACAATTAAGTGCAAACACTCGGGAGTCTTTATAGAGAGTAGGCCAGTAGAAGCCACTTTTGAGGACTCTTGTGGCTGTTCGCTCACTTCCAAAATGTCCTCCATACTGTGATCCATGGCAATGCCATAGGATCTTCTGTGCTTCTTCTTTAGGCACGCATCTACGGATTACTCCATCTGCACATCTCTTGAAGAGATATGGTTCATCCCAAAGATAGTACTTTGCATCTGTGATCAATTTCTTTGATTGCTGCCTACTATACTGTTTGGGTATGAATCTCACAGCCTTGTAGTTTGTAATGTCTGCAAACCATGGCGCTTCCTGAATGACAAAAAGTTGCTCATCCGAAAAGTTTTCAGAGATCTCAGTAAGAGGGAGGGACGCCCCTTCTACTAGTTCTATTTGGCACAGGTGATCTGCTACTTGGTTCTCTGTCCCTTTTCTGTCTCTTATTTCTATATTAAACTCCTGAAGAAGCAACACCCATCTGATGAGTCTGGGTTTTGAATCCTACTTTGTGAGTAGATATTTAAGAGTAGCATGGTCAGTGTACACAATCACTTTTGATCCTACTAAATAAGATCTGAACTTGTCAATGGCGTAAACCACTGCGAGTAACTCTTTTTTGTGGTTGTGTAGTTTTTCTGTGCATCATTTAAAACATGACTGGCATAGTAAATAATGTGTAGAAGCTTGTCATGCCTTTGTCCTAACACTGCACCAATGGCATGGTCACTGGCATCACACATCAGCTCAAATGGTAATGTCTAGTCTGGTGCAGAGATGATTGGTGATGTGACCAGCTTAGCTTTCAGAGTCTCAAACGCCTGCAGACACTCCTTATCAAAGATAAATGGCGTGTCAGCAGCTAGCAGATTACTCAGAGGTTTGGCGATTTTTGAAAAATCTTTTATAAACCTCCTATAGAATCCTGCATGCCCCAGAAAGCTTCTGATTGCCTTAACATTGGCAGGTGGTGGTAATTTTTCAATTACCTCTACCTTAGCTTGATCCACCTCTATTCCCTTGTTCGAAATTTTGTGCCCAAGGATAATTCATTCAGTCACCATAAAGTGACATTTTTTCCAGTTTAAAACCAGGTTAGTCTCTTGGCACCTCTTTAGAACAAGTGCTAGATGGTCAAGACAGGAGCTGAATGAGTCTCAAAATACTGAAAAGTCATCCATGAAGACTTCTAGAAATTTTTCCACCATATCAGAGAAAATAGAGAGCATGCACCTTTGAAAGGTTACAGGTGCATTGCTGATAGCGCAAAATTGTGATCAATACTTTTCACAAATCAAATAATCCCCGATAATGAATCCAAAAACTTGGTGTTCAATACCATGGCATAAACACAACTTCGCACAACTAACCAGCAAGTGTACTAGGTCGTCCAAGTAATAAACCTTACGCGAGTAAGGGTCGATCCCACAGAGATTGTTGGTATGAAGCAAGCTATGGTCACCTTGTAAATCTTAGTCAGGCAAACTCAAATGGGTATGGTGATAAACGAATAAAACATAAAGATAAAGATAGAGATACTTATGTAATTCATTGGTAGGAATTTCAAATAAGCGTATGAAGATGCTTGTCCCTTCCGTCTCTCTGCTTTCCTACTGTCTTCATCCAATCCTTCCTACTCCTTTCCATGGCAAGCTTATGCAAGGGTTTCACCGTTGTCAGTGGCTACCTCCCATCCTCTCAGTGGAAATGTTCAACGCACCCTGTCACGGCACGGCTATCCATCTGTCGGTTCTCGATCAGGCCGAAATAGAATCCAGTGATTCTTTTGCGTCTGTCACTAACGCCCCGCCCTCAGGAGTTTGAAGCACGTCACAGTCATTCAGTCATTGAATCCTACTCAGAATACCACAGACAAGGTTAGACCTTCCGGATTCTCTTGAATGCCGCCATCAGTTCTAGCCTATACCACGAAGACTCTGATCTCACGGAATGGCTGGCTCGGTTGTCAGGCGAGCACTCGGTTGTCAGGCGATCAACCATGCATCGTGTATCAGGAATCCAAGAGATATTCACCCAATCGAAGGTAGAACGGAGGTGGTTGTCAGTCACACGTTCATAGGTGAGAATGATGATGAGTGTCATGGATCATCACATTCATCAAGTTAAAGAACAAGTGATATCTTAGAACAAGAACAAGCGGAATTGAATAGAAGAACAATAGTAATTGCATTAATACTCGAGGTACAGCAGAGCTCCACACCTTAATCTATGGTGTGTAGAAACTCCACCGTTGAAAATACATAAGAACAAGGTCTAGGCATGGCCAAATGGGCAGCCTCCCAATGATCTAAGATAGCATCAGAACAAAGATAACTACCCAGATATATCAATACAATAGTAAAAGGTCCTACTTATAGAGAACTAGTAGCCTAAGGTTTACAGAGATAAGTAAATGACATAAAAATCTACTTCCGGGCCCACTTGGTGTGTGCTTGGGCTGAGCAATGAAGTATTTTCGTGTAGAGACTCCTCTTGGAGTTAAACGCCAGCTTTGGTGCCAGTTTGGGCGTTTAACTCCCATTCTTGTGCCAGTTCCGGCGTTTAACGGTGGAAATTCTGAGAGTGACTTTGAACGTCGGTTTGGGCCATCAAATCTTGGGCAAAGTATGGACTATCATATATTGATGGAAAGCCCAGGATGTCTACTTTCCAAAGCCGTTGAGAGCGCGCCAATTGGGCTTCTGTAGCTCCAGAAAATCCACTTCGAGTGCAAGGAGGTCAGAATCCAACAGCATCTACAGTCCTTTTTAGTCTCTAAATCAGATTTTTGCTCAGGTCCTTCAATTTCAGCCAGAAAATACCTGAAATCACAGAAAAACACACAAACTCATAGTAAAGTCCAGAAAAGTGAATTTTAACTAAAAACTAATAAAAATATACTAAAAACTAACTAGATCATATTAAAAACATACTAAAAACAATGCCAAAAAGCGTACAAATTATCCGCTCATCACAACACCAAACTTAAATTGTTGCTTGTCCCCAAGCAACTGAAAATCAAATAAGATAAAAAGAAGAGAGTATGCAATGAATTCCAAAACATCTATGAAGATCAGTAGTAATTAGATGAGCGGGGCTTTTAGCTCTTTGCCTCTGAACAGTTTTGGCATCTCACTCTATCCTTTGAAATTCAGAATGATTGGCTTCTTTAGGAACTCAGAATCCAGATAGTGTTATTGATTCTCCTAGTTAAGTATGATGATTCTTGAACATAGCTACTTATTGAGTCTTGGCCGTGGCCCAAAGCACTCTATCTTCCAGTATTACCACCGGATACATACATGCCACAGACACATAACTAGGTGAACCTTTTCAGATTGTGACTCAGCTTTGCTAGAGTCCCCAATTAGAGGTGTCCAGGGTTCTTAAGCACACTCTTTTTGCCTTGGATCACAACTTTATTTCTTTCTTTTTCTTTTTTTTTCTTTCTTTTTCTTTCTTTTTTTTTTCGAAAATTTTTTTTTGTATTTACTGCTTTTTCTTGCTTCAAGAACCATTTTAATGATTTTTCAGATCCTCAGTAACATGTCTCCTTTTTCATCATTCTTTCAAGAGCCAACATTCATGAACCACAAATTCAAAAGACATATGCACTGTTTAAGCATACATTCAGAAAACAAAAGTATTGCCACCACATCAAAATAATCAAACTGTTATAAAATTCAAAATTCATGCAATTCTTTTCTTTTTCAATTAAGAACATTTTTCATTCAAGAAAGGTGATGGATTCATAGGACATTCATAACTTTAAGGCATAGACACTAAGACACTAATGATCACAAGACACAAACATAGACAAACATAAGCACTAAAATTCGAAAAACAGGAAAATAAAGAACAAGGAAATTAAAGAACGGGTCCACCTTAGTGATGGCGGCTTGTTCTTCCTCTTGAAGATCCTATGGAGTGCTTGAGCTCCTCAATGTCTCTTCCTTGTCTTTATTGCTCCTCTCTCATGATTCTTTGATCTTCTCTAATTTCATGGAGGATGATGGAGTGTTCTTGATGCTCCACCCTTAGTTGTCCCATGTTGGAACTCAATTCTCCTAGGGAGGTGTTTAGTTGCTCCCAATAGTTTTGTGGAGGAAAGTGCATCCCTTGAGGTATCTCAGGGATCTCATGATGAGTGGGGTCTCTTGTGTGCTCCATCCTCTTCTTAGTGATGGGCTTGTCCTCATCAATAGGGATGTCTCCCTCTATGTCAACTCCAACCGAATAACAGAGGTGACAAATGAGATGAGGGAAGGCTAACCTTGCCAAGGTAGAAGACTTGTCCGCCACCTTATAAAGTTCTTGAGATATAACCTCATGAACTTCTATTTCTTCTCCAATCATGATGCTATGAATCATGATAGCCCGGTCTATGGTAACTTCGGACCGGTTGCTAGTGGGAATGATTGAGCGTTGGATAAACTCCAACCATCCTCTAGCCACGGGTTTGAGGTCATGCCTTCTCAATTGAACCGACTTCCCTCTTGAATCTCTCTTCCATTGGGTGCCCTCTTCACATATGACTGTGAGGACTTGGTCCAACCTTTGATCAAAGTTGACCCTTCTAGTGTAAGGATGTTCATCTCCTTGCATCATGGGCAAGTTGAATGCGAACCTTACATTTTTCGGACTAAAATCCAAGTATTTCCCCCGAACCATAGTAAGATAATTCTTTGGATCCGGGTTCACACTTTGATCATGGTTCTTGGTGATCCATGCATTGGCATAGAAATCTTGAACCATTAAGATTCCGACTTGTTGAATGGGGTTGGTAAGAACTTCCCAACCTCTTCTTCGGATCTCATGTCGGATCTCCGGATATTCACTCTTTTTGAGTGAGAAAGGGACCTCGGGGATCACCTTCTTCAAGGCCACAACTTCATAGAAGTGGTCTTGATGCACCCTTGAGATGAATCTCTCCATCTCCCATGACTCTGAGATAGAAGCTTTTTCCTTCCCTTTCCTCTTTCTAGAGGTTTCTCCGGCCTTGGATGCCATAAATGGTTATGGAAAAACAAAAAGCAATACTTTTACCACACCAAACTTAAAGGGTTTGCTCGTCCTCGAGCAAAATAAGAAAGAAGAGAGTAGAAGAAGAAGAAATGAAGAATAAGGGAATGGCTTTGTGTTCGGCCAAAAAGGGGGAGAAGTAGTGTTTAGGTTGTGTGAAAATGAAGGAGTGAAAATGGGTTTATATAGGAGAGGGGGAGGGTTGATGTTCGGCCAAGTATGGGTGGGTTGGGTGGGAAAGTGGTTTGAATTTGAATGGTGAGGTAGGTGAGGTTTTATGAAGGATGGATGTGAGTGGTGAAGAGAAAGATGGGATTTGATAGGTGAAGGATTTTTTTGGGGAAGAGGTGTTGAGGTGATTGGTGAATGGGTGAAGAAGAGAGAGAGTGGTGGGGTAGGTGGGGATCCTGTGGGGTCCACAGATCCTGAGGTGTCAAGGAAAGGTCATCCCTGCACCAAGTGGCATGCAAAAATGCGTTTTGAGCCATTTCTGGCGTTAAACGCCGGGCTGGTGCCCATTTCTGGCGTTTAACGCCAGCTTCTTGCCCTTTTCTGACGTTTAACGCCAGTCTGGTGCCCCTTTCTGGCGTTAAACGCCCAGAATGGTGCCAGACTGGGCGTTAAACGCCCAACAGCTAGCCTTACTGGCGTTTAAACGCCAGCACGCTCTCCTTCAGGGTGTGCTGTTTTTCTTTCTGCTTTTCATTCTATTTTTGCTTTTTTTTATTGATTTTGTGACTTCTCATGATCATCAACCTACAAAAAAAATATAAAATAACAAAGAAAAATAGATAAAAACATAACATTGGGTTGCCTCCCAACAAGCGCTTCTTTAATGTCAGTAGCTTGACAGAGGACTCTCATGGAGCCTCACAGATACTCAGAGCAATGTTGGAACCTCCCAACACCAAACTTAGAGTTTGAATGTGGGGGTTCAACACCAAACTTAGAATTTGGTTGTGGCCTCCCAACACCAAACTTAGAGTTTGAATGTGGGGGCTCTGTTTTGAGAGAAGCTCTTCATGCTTCCTCTCCATGGTGACAGAGGGATATCCTTGAGCCTTAAACACCAAGGATTCTTCATTCACTTGAATGATCAACTCTCCTCTATCAACATCAATCACAGCCTTTGCTGTGGCTAGGAAGGGTCTGCCAAGGATGATGGATTCATCCATGCACTTCCCAGTCTCTAGGACTATGAAATCAGTAGGGATGTAATGGTCTTCAACTTTTACCAGAACATCCTCTACAATTCCATAAGCTTGTTTTCTTGAGTTGTCTGCCATCTCTAGTGAGATTTTTGCAGCTTGCACCTCAAAGATCCCTAGCTTCTCCATTACAGAGAGAGGCATGAGGTTTACACTTGACCCTAAGTCACACAAGGCCTTTTTAAAGGTCATGGTGCCTATGGTATAAGGTATTGAAAACTTCCCAGGATCCTGTCTCTTTTGAGGTAGTTTTTGCCTAGACAAGTCATCCAGTTCTTTGGTGAGCAAAGGGGGTTCATCCTCCCAAGTCTCATTTCCAAATAACTTGTCATTTAGCTTCATGATTGCTCCAAGGTATTTAGCAACTTGCTCTTCAGTGACATACTCATCCTCTTCAGAGGAAGAATACTCATCAGAGCTCATGAATGGCAGAAGTAAGTCCAATGGAACCTCTATGGTCTCATTTTGAGCCTCAGATTCCCATGGTTCCTCATTGGGGAACTCATTGGAGGCCAGTGGACGTCCATTGCGGTCTTCCTCAGTGGCGTTCACTGCCTCTTCCTCCTCTCCAAATTCCGCCATGTTGATGGCTTTGCACTCTCCTTTTGGATTTTCTTCTGTATTGCTTGGAAGAGTACTAGGAGGGAGTTCAGTAATTTTCTTGCTCAGCTGACCCACTTGTGCCTCCAAACTTCTAATGGATGACCTTGTTTCAGTCATGAAACTTTGAGTGGTTTTGATTAGATCAGAGACCATGGTTGCTAAGTCAGAGGTATTCTGCTTAGAACTCTCTGTCTGTTGCTGAGAAGATGATGGAAAAGGCTTGCTATTGCTAAACCTGTTTCTTCCACCATTATTGTTGTTGAAACCTTGTTGAGGTCTCTGTTGATCCTTCCATGAGAGATTTGGATGATTTCTCCATGAGGGATTATAGGTGTTTCCATAGGGTTCTCCCATGTAATTCACCTCTTCCATTGAAGGGTTCTCAGGATCATAAGCTTCTTCCTCAAATGAAGCTTCTTTAGTACTGCTTGGTGCATTTTGCATTCCAAACAGACTTTGAGAAATCATATTGACTTGTTGAGTCAATATTTTATTCTGAGCCAGTATGGCATTCAGAGTGTCAATCTCAAGAACTCCTTTCTTCTGATTGGTCCCATTGTTCACAGAATTCCTTTCAGAAGTGTACATGAATTGGTTATTTGCAACCATTTCAATCAGCTCTTGAGCTTCTGTAGGCGTCTTCTTCAGATGAAGAGATCCTCCAGCAGAGCTATCCAAAGACATCTTGGATAGTTCAAAGAGACCATCATAGAAAATTCCAATAATGCTCCATTCAGAAAGCATATCAGTGGGACACTTTCTGATTAATTGTTTGTATCTTTCCCAAGCTTCATAGAGGGACTCTCCTTCCTTCTGTCTGAAGGTTTGGACTTCCACTCTAAGCTTACTCAATTTTTGAGGTGGAAAGAACTTTGCCAAGAAGGCATTGACTAGCTTTTCCCAAGAGTCTAGGCTTTCTTTGGGTTGAGAGTCCAACCATGTCCTAGCTCTGTCTCTTACAGCAAAAGGGAATAGCATAAGTCTGTAGACCTCAGGGTCAACCCCATTAGTCTTGACAGTGTCACAGATTTGCAAGAACTCAGCTAAAAACTGATGAGGATCTTCCAATGGAAGTCCATGGAACTTGCAATTCTGTTGCATTAGAGAAACTAATTGAGGCTTAAGCTCAAAGTTGTTTGCTCCAATGGCAGAGATAGAGATGCTTCTCCCATAGAAGTCGGGAGTAGGTGCAGTAAAGTCACCCAGCACCTTCCTTGCATTGTTGGCATTGTTGTTGTTTTCGGCTGCCATGTGTTCTTTTTCTTTGAAGAATTCGGTTAGGTCCTCTACAGAGAGTTGTGCCTTGGCTTCTCTTAGCTTTCGCTTCAAGGTCCTTTCAGGTTCAGGATCAGCCTTAACAAGAATGTTTTTGTCCTTGCTCCTGCTCATAAGAAAGAGAAGAGAACAAGAAAATATGGAATCCTCTATGTCACAGTATAGAGATTCCTTGAGGTGTCAGAGGAAAAGAAAAATAGAAGGCAGAAGTAGAGAATTCGAACTTATCAAAGAAGATGGAGTTCGAATTTTGCATTAAGGAATAGTGTTAGTCCATAAATAGAAGGATGTGAGAAGAGGGGAAGTAATTTTCGAAAATTTAAGTAAAAGATTTTGAAAAACACTAATTGATTTTCGAAAACCATGATTGAGAAAGAAGTAAAGTGAATTTTGAAAAAGATTTTGAAATTAGAAATCAAAAAGATTTGATTGAAAACTATTTTGAAAAAGATGTGGTTAAGAAGATATGATTGGTTTTTAAAAAATGTGATTGAGAAGATATGATTTGAAAAACATTTTAAAAAGATTTGATTTTAAAAATTAATGACTTGGCTATCAAGAAAAGATATGATTCAAACATTAAACCTTTCTCAACAGAAAAGGCAACATACTTGAAATGTTGAATCAAATCATTAATTGATAGCAAGTATTTTTGAAAATTGAAAGAAATTGATTTTGAAAAAGATTTGATTGAAAAGATTGATTTGAAAAAGATTTGATTTTGAAAAGATTTTGAAAACTTGAAAAAAATTTGCATTGAAAACAAAATCTTCCCTCTTGTGCCATCCTGGCGTTAAACGCCCAGAATGGTGCACATTCTGGCGTTTAACGCCCAAAATGCTACCCTTTTGGGCGTTAAACGCCCAACCAGGTACCCTGGTTGGCGTTTAAACGCCAGTCTGTCCTTCTTCACTGGGTGTTTTGAACGCCCAGCTTTTTCTGTGCAATTCCTCTGCTGTATGTTTTGAATCTTCAATTCTCTGTATTATTGACTTGAAAAGACACAAATTAAAAATATTTTTGAATTTTTAATAATGAGGAATAATCAAAATGCAACTAAAATCAAATAATAATGCATGCAAGACACCAAACTTAGCAGTTTGTATACTACTGACACTAATGAGAATGCATATGAGACACATAAACACTCAAGTCAAGAGAATTCAAAGATCAGAGTAAGAAATCATCAAGAACAACTTGAAGATTACTAAGACACATGCATGAATGCAAGAAGAACAGAAACATGCAATTGACACCAAACTTAATATGAGACACTAGACTCAAACAAGAAATTTTTGGATTTTATGATTTTGTAATTTTTTTGTGCTTTTTTCGAAAATTAAGTGGAAAAAGAAAATAAAGATATCAAAATTCTTAATGAGAAGTCCAGGAATCATGCAATGTTTAGTCTAAGACTCCGGTCCAGGAATTAGACATGGCTTCACAGCCAGCCAAGCTTTCAAAGAAAGCTTCGGTCCAAAACACTAGACATGGCCAAAGGCCAGCCAAGCCTTAGCAGATCACTGCTCCAACAGCAAGATTGATAGAAATCAACAAGCTCTTGTGATGATAAGTTGAAACCTCGGTCCAATGAAATTAGACATGGCTTCACAGCCAGCCAGATTTCAACAGATCATCATGAAACTCTAGAATTCATTCTTAAGAACTCTGAAGAAAAAATACCTAATCTAAGCAACAAGATGAACCGTCAGTTGTCCATACTCGAACAATCCCCGGCAAAAACTTGATAGCGCGAAATTGTGATCAATACTTTTCACAAATCAAATAATCCCCGGTAATGAATCCAAAAACTTGGTGTTCAATACCATGGCATAAACACAACTTCGCACAACTAACCAGCAAGTGTACTAGGTCGTCCAAGTAATAAACCTTACGCGAGTAAGGGTCGATCCCACAGAGATTGTTGGTATGAAGCAAGCTATGGTCACCTTGTAAATCTTAGTCAGGCAAACTCAAATGGGTATGGTGATAAACGAATAAAACATAAAGATAAAGATAGAGATACTTATGTAATTCATTGGTAAGGATTTCAGATAAGCGTATGAAGATGCTTGTCCCTTCCGTCTCTCTGCTTTCCTACTGTCTTCATCCAATCCTTCCTACTCCTTTCCATGGCAAGCTTATGCAAGGGTTTCACCGTTGTCAGTGGCTACCTCCCATCCTCTCAGTGGAAATGTTCAACGCACCCTGTCACGGCACGGCTATCCATCTGTCGGTTCTCGATCAGGCCGGAATAGAATCCAGTGATTCTTTTGCGTCTGTCACTAACGCCCCGCCCTCAGGAGTTTGAAGCACGTCACAGTCATTCAGTCATTGAATCCTACTCAGAATACCACAGACAAGGTTAGACCTTCCGGATTCTCTTGAATGCCGCCATCAGTTCTAGCCTATACCACGAAGACTCTGATCTCACGGAATGGCTGGCTCGGTTGTCAGGCGAGCACTCGGTTGTCAGGCGATCAACCATGCATCGTGTATCAGGAATCCAAGAGATATTCACCCAATCGAAGGTAGAACGGAGGTGGTTGTCAGTCACACGTTCATAGGTGAGAATGATGATGAGTGTCACGGATCATCACATTCATCAAGTTAAAGAACAAGTGATATCTTAGAACAAGAACAAGCGGAATTGAATAGAAGAACAATAGTAATTGCATTAATACTCGAGGTACAGCAGAGCTCCACACCTTAATCTATGGTGTGTAGAAACTCCACCGTTGAAAATACATAAGAACAAGGTCTAGGCATGGCCGAATGGCCAGCCTCCCAATGATCTAAGATAGCATCAGAACAAAGATAACTACCCAGATATATCAATACAATAGTAAAAGGTCCTACTTATAGAGAACTAGTAGCTTAAGGTTTACAGAGATGAGTAAATGACATAAAAATCCACTTCCGGGCCCACTTGGTGTGTGCTTGGGCTGAGCAATGAAGTATTTTCGTGTAGAGACTCCTCTTGGAGTTAAACGCCAGCTTTGGTGCCAGTTTGGGCGTTTAACTCCCATTCTTGTGCCAGTTTCGGCGTTTAACGGTGGGAATTCTGAGGGTGACTTTGAACGCCGGTTTGGGCCATCAAATCTTGGGCAAAGTATGGACTATCATATATTGCTGGAAAGCCCAGGATGTCTACTTTCCAACTCCGTTGAGAGCGCGCCAATTGGGCTTCTGTAGCTCCAGAAAATCCACTTCGAGTGCAGGGAGGTCAGAATCCAACAGCATCTACAGTCCTTTTTAGTCTCTAAATCAGATTTTTGCTCAGGTCCCTCAATTTCAGCCAGAAAATACCTGAAATCACAGAAAAACATACAAACTCATAGTAAAGTCCAGAAAAGTGAATTTTAACTAAAAACTAATAAAAATATACTAAAAACTAACTAGATCATACTAAAAACATACTAAAAACAATGCCAAAAAGCGTACAAATTATCCGCTCATCAATTGCACAGGCCAAATGACATCCTTCTGTATGCAAATACTCCGGATGGACATGTGAATGCTGTTTTCTCTTGATCCTGGGGATCTACTGCAATTTGATTATAACCTGAATATCCATCCAGGAAGCAGTAGTATTCATGACCTGCCAGTCTTTCTAGAATCTGGTCTATGAATGGTAAAGGAAAATGATCCTTTCTGGTGGCTGTATTGAGTCTTCTACAATCAATACACATACACCACCCTGTAACTGTTCTTGTAGGAACAAGTTCATTTTTTTCATTATGAACCACTGTCATACCACCCTTCTTAGGGACGACTTGGACAGGACTTACCCAGGGGCTATCAGAAATGGGATAAATAATCCTAGCCTCTAGTAATTTAGTGACCTCCTTCTGCACCACCTCCTTCATGGCTAGATTCAGCCGCCTCTGTGGTTGAACCACTGGCTTAGCGTCACCCTCTAATAGGATCTTGTGCATGCATCTAGCTGGGCTAATGCCCTTAAGATCACTGATGGACCATCCAAGAGCTGTCTTGTGTGTCCTCAGCACTTGAATTAGTGCTTCCTCTTCCTATGGCTCTAAGGTAGAGCTTATGATTACAGGAAAGGTATCACCTTCTCCCAGAAATGCATATTTCAGGGATGGGGGTAATGGTTTGA
Source organism: Arachis hypogaea (assembly GCF_003086295.3). Lineage (NCBI taxonomy): Eukaryota > Viridiplantae > Streptophyta > Magnoliopsida > Fabales > Fabaceae > Arachis > Arachis hypogaea. The sequence goes on from NC_092038.1 coordinate 53,459,561, forward strand.
GCTCGGTTTTGGGAGGTTTCTCCTCTTCCTGAGGAATTTTCAGAGGTTCTATTATTCTCTCTGGTTCCTCCAGATCAGGCTGAGCATCTTTAAAGATATCCTCTAGCTCTGATTCGAGACTCTCAGTCATATTAACCTCTTTTACCAGAAAATCAATAATATCAATGCTCATGCAGTCATTTTGGGTGTCTGGATGCTGCATAGCTTTGACAACATTCAACTTAAACTCGTCCTCATTGACTCTCAGGGTCACTTCCCCTTTTTGGACGTCAACGAGGGTTCCTCCAGTTGCTAGGAAAGGTCTTCCTAGAATGAGAGTTGCACTCTTGTGCTCCTCCATTTCCAGCACCACAAAGTCAGTGGGAAAGGCAAATGGCCCAACCTTGAAATCATGTCTTCAATCACGCCTGATGGGTATTTAATGGAGCCATCAGCAAGTTGAAGACATATCCGGGTTGGTTTGACTTCTTCAGTCAAACCAAGCTTTCTGATGGTAGATGTAGGTATTAGGTTGATACTTGCCCCAAGATCACATAAAGCTTGCTTGGTACAAGTACCCTCTAATGTGCATGGTATCGTAAAGCTTCCAGGATCTTTAAGCTTCTCAGGTAAGCTTTTCAGAATGACTGCACTGTATTCTTCAGTGAGGTAAACATTTTCAGTTTCCCTCCAATCCTTCTTATGACTTAAGATCTCTTTCATGAACTTAGCATAAGAGGGTATTTACTCAAGTGCCTCTGCAAACAGAATCTTTATTTCAAGAGTCCTGAGATAGTCTGCAAAGCGGGCAAATTGCTTATCCTGTTCCGCTTGACGGAGTTTTTGAGGATAAGGCATTTTGGCTTTGTATCCCTCAACCTTAGTAGCTGTAGGTTTATTGTCTACAGATGTAGGATGAGAATCCTTTTTAGGGGGCTGCTATCAGCACTTGTATGTGTCTGATCTCCCACTGGCGTTTGAATGCCAGGGGTGGAAGCTGGAGTGGTGTTAGACGCCAACTCCTTACTTGTTTCTGGCATCTGAATGCCAGAACTGTGCTTCCTTTGGGCGTTCAACGCCAATTCCTTGCCTGTTTCTGACGTTGAACGCCAAGATTGAGCATGGGTTGGGCGTTCAACGCCAGCTCTCCACTCTTTTTCTGGCGTTTGAGCGCCAGAATTATTCCTCTCTGGGCTCTGACTGTCCTCAGAGGGATTTTGGGTAGCAGTTTGTTCATTTCTTGGCTTCTTGCTGCCTTGAAGTAAGGTATTTAACGTTTTCCCACTTCTTAATTGAACTGCTTGGCACTCTTCTGTTATTTGTTTTGATAACTGCTGTTCTGTTTGCTTTAGCTGCACTTCCATATTCATATTAGCCATTCTTGTCTCTTGTAGTATCTCCTTGAATTCGGCTAGCTGTTTTGTTAGAAAATCTAATTGCTGATTGAATTCAGTAACTTGTTCTGCAGGACTTAGTTCAGCAATTACTGTTTTAGCCTCTTCTTTCATGGAAGGTTCACTGCTTAGGTACAGATGCTGATTTCTGGCAACTGTATCAATAAGCTCTTGAGCTTCTTCAATAGTCTTTCTCATGTGTATAGATCCACCAGATGAGTAGTCTAGAGAAATTTGAGCTTTCTTTGTAAGCCCATAATAAAAGATGTCTAACTGCATGCACTCTAAAAATATTTTAGAGGGACATTTTCTTAGCATCTCTCTGTATCTCTCCCAGGCATCATAAAGGGATTCATTATCTCCTTGTTTGAAGCCTTGGATGCTCAGCCTTAGCTGTGTCATCCGTTTTGGAGGAAAATAGTGATTCAGGAATTTTTCTGACAGCTGTTTCCATGTCTTTATGCTGTCCTTAGGTTGGTTATTTAACCACCTCTTAGCTTGGTCTTGTACAGTAAATGGAAACAGTAACAATCTGTAGACATCCTGATCTACTTCCTTATCATATACTGTGTCAGCAATTTGTAAAAACTGTGCCAGAAACTCTGTAGGTTCAACTCAAAGCTACTGACTCCAATGGAGGGTATACAGATACTACTCCCGTATGAAGCAGTAGTGGGGTTAGCATATGACCCCAGAGTTCTTCTGGACTATTCATTTCCACTTAGGTCCAAGATGGAGAAAGGGAGATGATGTGGATTTATTTTATTTATTTTATCATATAAAAAAAATTTTGCAATAATAAAATTAAATAGAATAAAAACTAAAATAAAAAATAAAAAATAAAATTAAAAAAATATTTTAAAAATTTTTGAAAAAGTGGTTAGGATATTTTTGAAAAAGATGTGATTTTTTTTTTAATTCTTAAAAGGATAAGATTTTGAAAATTTTGAAATTGAAATATGAAAATTTTATTATATATATTTTTTGAAAATTTCGAAATATTTGCTTAAAAATAGTTAGAAAATATATTTTTTTGATTTTTGAATTTTATGATGAAAGAGAAAAACACACAAAAGACACAAGACTTAAAAATTTTTAGATCTAGTGTTCCTTGTTTTCAAAAATTTTAGAGGAAAAACATCAAGGAACACCAAATTTAAAAATTTTAAGATCAAAACACAAGGAAAACTCAAGAACACCTTGAAGACTCACAAGAACAACAAGAACATGAAGATAGAACACCAAACTTAAAATTTTTAGAAAACCACAATAAAATTTTCGAAAACTCAAGAAAAATTAACAAGAAAATACCAAACTTAAATTTTGGCACAAGATTTAATCAAAGAAAAATTATTTTCAAAAAGAATTTTAAAGAAAAATCAATGGGGTAATTATTCCCAAGAAAATAGACACATTCAAAAAAAAATGCATGAACTAAACGGAGAAAAACTATTTTTGAAAAATTGAAGGGACACAAAAACCATGCAATTGACACCAACTTAGAACATGACACTAAACTCACAGAAAAACTAACAATTAATACAAAAAAATAATATTTTTGAAGAAAATTTTTTTCTTAAAAGGGATAATAAAAGATGCAATTCTAGTGACTCTAAACCAAAAAGACTAATTTTTCCTAATCTAAGCAACAAGATTCACCGTCAGTTGTTCAAACTCAAACAATCCCCAGCAACGGCGCCAAAAACTTGGTGCACAAAAATTACAATCACACTTTTTGCAATCCGCATAAATAACCAGTAAGTGCACTGGGTCGTCCAAGTAATACCTTATGTGAGTAAGGGTCAAATCCCACGGAGATTATTGGTTTGAAGCAAGCTATGGTTATCTTATTAATCTTAGTTAGGATACCATGTCAATTGACTTGCAAATAAACAAGAGAGCATGGGTTAAATAATACTTATTATGCAGTAATGGAGAATATGTTGGAGTTTTGGAGATGCTTTGTCTTCTGAATTCCTGTAACATAATGCTTTCTCACTTTCAAACATGCAAGGCTCTTTCCATGGCAAACTGTATGTAGGGTGTCACCGTTGTCAATGGCTACTTCCCATTCTCTCAGTGAAAATGGTCCAAATGCTCTGTCACAGCACGGCTAATCATCTGTCGATTCTCGATCATGTCGGAATAGGATCCATTGATCCTTTTGCGTCTGTCACTACGCCCAACACTCGCGAGTTTGAAGCTCTTCACAGTCATCCAATCCTTGAATCCTACTCGGAATACCACAGACAAGGTTTAGACCTTCTGGATTCTCAAGGATGCTGGCAATGGATTCTAGCTTATACCACAAAGATTCTGATTAAGGAATCTAAGATATACTCATTCAGTCTAATGTAGAACGGAGATGGTTGTCAGGCACACGTTCATGGGTTGAGAATGATGATGAGTGTTACAGATCATCACCTTCTTCATATTGAAGCACGAATGAACATCTTAGATAGGAACAAGCGTGTTTGAAGAGAAAATAGAAATAATTGCATTAATTCATCGAGATGCTACAAAGCTCATCACCCCCAACAATGGAGTTTAGAGACTCATGCCATCAAAAGTATAAAGTTTAGATCTAAAAATGTCATGAGATACAAAATAAGTCTCTAAAAGTTGTTTAAATACTAAACTGGTAACCTAGGTTTACAGAGAATGAGTAAACTAAGATAGATGGTGTAGAAATCCACTTCTGGGGCCCACTTAGTATGTGCTGGGGCTGAGACTTGAGCTTCTCACGTGCTTGGGCTATTTCTGGAGTTAAACGTCAGGTTGTAACCTATTTCTGGCGTTTAACTTCAACTTGCAACCTGTTTCTGGCGCTGAACGCCAGAATGCAACATGGAACTGGTGTTAAACGCCAGTTTACATCGTTTATCTTCGTGCAAAGTATGGACTATTATATATTTTTGGAAAGCCCTGATGTCTACTTTCCAACCCAATTAAGAGAGCGCCAATTGGACTCTTATAGCTCCAAAAAATCCATTCCGAGTGCAGGGAGGTCAGAATCCAACAGCATCAGCAGTCCTTTTTCAGCCTGAATCAGATTTTTGCTCAGCTCCCTCAATTTTAGTCAGAAAATACCTGAAATCACAGAAAAATACAAAAACTCATAGTAAAGTCCAGAAATATGAATTTTGCCTAAAAACTAATAAAAATATACTTAAAACTAACTAAACATACTAAAAATTATATGAAATTACCCCCAAAAAGCGTATAAAATATCCGCTCATCAGGATGCTATTTCTTTGGGAGAGAGTTTTATCTTTTGTGGCTTTTTCTGAGATTTAACTCTGTCATTGCCTCCAAAGGATGCCCCTGGACCTTGGTGTGCGTCTTGGGGTTTTCCTTTTGCTGTTTTGTGTGTTTAAGGTCGCGTTTGTCCGAGTTGCTTCCATTTTGTCCGAACTTGTCTTTTGGGTTAGTAACCCATTTTCTTTTATTTGTAGGATTAGTTGGCCATATCAACTCGCAAAAATATTGTCGACGCGTCCTCTAAGGTTCCTGAGGGGATGTCCGACTGGTTGGAGTCCCTGGTGTTGCTGTGTGTATCCGTAGCTAATGCGGAATTCTGCACGGAGCTTAGGAAACACCATCGGATATGTAGTAGTGAGAATCAAGAATGCAACTATGAGTTGGTGGCACCCGATTATGATGACAGGGTCTGTTTTCCTATTCAGACCCAGGGGGAGCGTCCTTTCTTTTATGCATACGATTTCTTCTTTAGCCAGATGGATATTACCCTTCCTTTTACTTCCTTTGAGACCGACCTGTTGTGGTTTTGTAACGTGGCCCCATCTCAGCTTCATCCGAATTCTTGGGGTTTTATTAAGATTTTTTAGATGGTTTGTCATGAATTCGGTGTTAAGCCCTCTTTAACCCTTTTTATGTATCTATTCGTGTTGACCAAGCCTGGAACTACCAAAAAGAAAGCTTCTTGGATTTTTTTAGGTCGGCCCAGGGACATAAAGTCTTCTCCATGTATGATGAGTCTTTCTATGATTTTAAGAATTACATTTTCAAGATCCGAGCTGTTGAAGGAGCTCGTCCTTTCTTCCTGGATGAGAATGGCGAGCCTCATTTTCCTTTAGAGTGGCAGAGGAATGTAGTTGTGTCTAGGTATACCTGGGAGATGTTAGACGAGGTCGAGCAGGCCTTTGTCGCTGCTTTGGAGGATATTTGGGGGGAACCTCCTCATCTTGAGACCAAGAAATTTCTGGTGGATCCATCCTTGATTCGTGCTGTGCTGGGTATTTTATAACTGTGTTCCCGTGTCTTTTGTTTTCTGCTTTCCTTTCTGGATATTCATAAGCCCTTGTATTTTTCTTGTTTTTCAGAGATGTCGAAGAATAATGACTCACTGAAGGCCTTTAAGAAGGCGAGGAAGGCTACCGCGGCTCAGAACGTGCCGGCCAAGGTGGTCGAAGAAGGGTCCTCCCAGGTTTTGTCGAAGCCGTCTGTCCCGAGCTCTCCTGGGCTGAGGAGGATGATCCTGACTCCCCGGGTTCATTTGGTCGATCCGCCTCAGACTTCATTTGGTACCTCTGCTCCTTCAGTCGTTTCTCCTCCAAAAAGACCTTGGACTGTCGAGCCATTTAATCTTGGTGCTCCCGACTTTGATGCAGTTGGGTTTGTAGACCAACAGATTGCTCCCTATGGTGTCATGCCTACCGACGATGTATCCATTCTTCGTCATTTAGATTTTATTACTCGGATTGGTATTACACTGGCACACATGGGAGCGGCTTTATACCGAACTGCTCAAGATCTTCCTATCCATGCTACCAAGGCTTTTATGGAGGAGGCGAAATCAGAGTTTGACCAAATTAAGGGTTTGAAGGAGGAGCTCGAGGTGAAAGTGGCCGAGCTGGAAAAGGAGCTGAAGGGGGAAAAGGCCCGGGCTGTTGGTCTGGCGGCTGCCGCGTAACTGGCCGAGGATACGGCGCTAAAACATAAGGATAGATATGTTACTACTTATAGAGAGATGATGGAGCTCAGGAGTAGCTTGGAATCTGTTCAGGCCGATTACACTGAACTTCAAAGTCATCTTTTAGGTAGTGTTACTGCAGCTTATGAGAATTTGAAAGAGCAATTTCGAGTTCTTGCGCCAGATCTCGACCTTTCCCTTATTAGCCTGGACAATATTGTTAAGGATGGTAAGATTGTCCCTAATAATTCTGATGATGATGATGATGATCGTCCTTCACTGCCTGCTACCAAGAATTCTGCTGTGCCGACTTCTCCGACTTCTATTGCTAGGATCAATCGTCCAGAAGGGGAACCGGATTGCCAAATCTTGAACCGAGATGATGGGACGGTAGGTGCGGTGCCTCTTCAGACTCGTCCTCCTTCACCCCGAGTTGATGCTGCTGAGAAGTCTTCTAATGTTAACTGAGTTTTCTTCCTGTTTAATGTAGATAGCGCGGCTTGTGGGATTTTGAACTCTTTATCTTGTAAATGGTGTTTTGCTGACTGTTGATACTTCTTTTGGTTGCTTGTTTAGCAACTTTATTTTGAAAAACAAAGTACTTTCTGAGCTTCTGGGACTGATTTTGGTGGCCTCTGAAGCTTGCTATTATCATAACTTAGTAGTTTTTATATCATGTCTGCTTGCACTCGTCTTGGTACCTTCGTAGGCTGGGATTTTGTCCGACATGATCAGCTTGATTTTTTGGCTTGGTTTTGTTTGTAATCCTCATTTTTGGACCTCATTTAGGTCTCTTTTGGGGACTATTTTTGTAATTTGTGTGTCCTGGGCCCGACTTCATCATGTCGGGTCCTGTCGAGTTACTTGGTAATCCTCTTTCTTGGACCTTGTTCAGGTCTCTTTCGGGGATTACCTTTTGTAGCTTTACATCTTTCTGGGCTGACTTCGTCACGTCGGGTCCTGTCGAGTTACTTGATAATCCTCTTTTTTGGACCTTGTTCAGGTCTCTTTCAGGGATTATCTTTGTAACTTATCTTTCTGGGCTGACTTTGTCATGTCGGGCCCTATCGAGTTACTCGATAATCCTCTTTCTTGGACCTTGTTCAGGTCTCTTTCAGGGATTATCTTTGTAACTTATCTTTTTGGGCCGACTTTGTCATGTCGAGCCCTGTCGAGTTACTTGATAATCCTCTTTCTTGGACCTTGTTCAAGTCTTTTTCAGGTATTATCTTTGTAACTTATCTTTCTGGGCCGACTTCGTCATGTTGGGCCCTATTGAGTTACTTGATAATCCTCTTTCTTGGACCTTTTTCAGGTCTCTTTTAGGGATTATCTTTGTAACTTTTGTAGGACATCATGTCGGGCTCTTCGAAGTTATAGTAATACTCTTTTATAGGGTTGGTCTGACCTCTTTCCAGGGCTTTACTTATAACTTGGGTTGTTTGTGGCTGGTCCGACTTTTTGTGCCGACCAGTCTTTAAGTTATTTTATAGCAATCCATTTTATTAGGACCTCGTCAGGTCCTTTCTATGGATCACTTTCTATAACTTCTTGCATTATTCTATTTTCATCTTTGCCGATTTTGTAGAATTTGGGTTGTAACCCTCGTTTGGTCAATCTTTTGATGAATTTGGTTTTCACCTTTGGTCTTTATCGTGATCGCGCAGTTAATTTGGTTTTCACTTTCTGTCGATCTGTAGCTTTGTAATCGGGCGATGAATGTTTCAGAATAATGCGACTTGAGCATTTGTAGAGAATCTGAACAAATTTTATTAAAAGAGAATGCAAATATACATGGGGGGTTAATTTCCTAAGTCGGGTGATTTGTAGGTCTTGGCTGGGTGCCTCGTTAAAAAACCTTTTTCAGGAAAAAGAGTGCGCCTTGTCCAAGATCTTTTATCATCCCTAGCTATAGTACCTTCTTAGGTTGCAGGCGTGCCATAGTACCTCTATGACTCGGAAGGGTCCTTTCCAGTTTGCTGCCAGCTTTCCTTTTCCAGGTTGAGTTGTTCCTATGTCGTTTCAAATTAGGATGAGGTCGTCTTCAGCAAAGGCCCGCTGTATTACTTTTCGGTTGTATCTGGAGGCCATTCGTCGTTTCAACGCCTCTTCTCTTATCCAAGCTCTTTCTCGGATTTCCGGAAGTAAGTCAAGCTCTTCCCTTTGAAGTTGGGAATTGGCCTTTTCGCTAAAATGGATTACTCTGGATGATCCTTCTTCGACCTCCACTGGGATCATTGCCTCCATTCAGTAAGCTAATCAGAAAGGTGACTCCTTTGTCGTGGAATGTGGAGTCGTTCGATATGCCCATAGGACTTGCGGGAGCTCCTCAGCCCAGGCTCCCTTTGCATCCTGTAATCTCCGTTTTAACCTGCTAATATAACTTTGTTAGAAGCTTCAGCTTGCCCATTGGTTTGGGGGTGCTCAACAGAGGTGAATTGTTGTTTTATATTCAAGTCGGCCGCTAGTTTTCTGAAGCCTGCGTCTGTGAACTGGGTACCATTGTTTGTAGTGATGGAGTATGGAACTTCGAACCTTGTGACGATGTTTCTATATAGAAATTTTTGACTTCTTTTGAGCTGTGGCGTTGGCAAGGGGTTCTGCCTCGATCCATTTTGTGAAGTAGTCTATTCCTACTCTGAAGAAGTTGACTTGTCCCGATCCTTGAGGAAAAGGTCCAAGGAGATCGAGTCCCCATTTTGCGAATGGCCAAGCTGAGGTCACACTGATGAGTTCCTCTGGCGGGGCGGTGTGAATGTTGGCATGTTTCTGATATGGTGAACATGTCCTTACAAACTCTGTGGTTTCTTTTTGTAGAATTGGCCAATAAAATCCTGCCCGAAGCACTTTTTTGGCGAGTGCCTGCGCTCCGAGGTGATTGCCACAAATGCCACTGTGTACTTCTTTTAGGACATCTTTTGTGTTGAAAGTCGGCACACATTTTAGCAGTGGTATTGAAATCCCTCTTTTGTATAGAGTATTATTTATGATGGTATAGTATTGTGCTTCCCGTTTTAACCTCTTTGCCTCTTTCTCATCTGTGGGGAGAGCTTCTGTTTTGAGGTAGTTAATTGTGGGAGTCATCCATCTCTGATCGCGACCTGTTATGGCTAGGACTTTTTCTTCTTCTGAGATTGATGGATTCTGTAGAATTTCATGGATGAGGCTTCTATTGTTGCCTCCTGGTTTGGTGCTGGCTAGCTTTGAGAGTGCATCGGCCCGGGCATTCTGTTCTCAGGGTATGTGACGAATCTTATACTCTCCGAATTGTCCAAGTTGTTCCCTGGTTTTGTCCAAGTACTTTTTCATAGCGGGATCTTTGGCTTGGTAGCTTCCTGCTATTTGTGAAGTAACTACCTGTGAGTTGCTGAAGATGATAAGTTTTTGAGCTCCAACCTCCCTAGCCAGCTTCAAACCAGCTAGTAGTGCCTCATATTTCGCTTGATTGTTTGAGGCAGGGAACCCAAATTTGAGGGAGAGTTCGATTTTCTGGTCGCTTTCAATTATTATGCCCGTGTCACTTCCCGTTTTATTTGAGGAACCATCCACATATAGATTCCATTTTGTGGGAATTTCCGGTGTGTCCGTGAATTCCGTAATGAAGTCGGCCAGATATCGAGATTTGATGGCCGTCCGAGCTTCGTATTGAAGGTCAAACTCGGACAACTCGACTGCCCATTGCAAGATTCTGCCTGCCAAGTCTGTTTTCTGTAAGATCCCTTTTATGGGCTGGTTGGTTCGAACTTTAATGGTGTGAGACTGGAAGTATGGGCGAAGTCATCGTGATGTTAGTATGAGAGCGTAAGCGAACTTTTCTATTTTCTGGTAGTTCAGCTCGGATCCTTGTAATGCTTTGCTGATAAAGTATATGGGTTGTCGCCCGCTGTTGTCTTCTCAGACCAGTGCTGAGGCTATTGCCCGATTTCCCACCGCGAGGTACAATATGAGTGGTTCTCCTTCCCGTGGCCGACTTAGTATAGGTGGCCGTCCTAGGAATCTTTTGAAGTCTTGGAAGGCTTGCTCGCATTCCGCTATCCATTCAAACTTCTTTCCCTTCCTTAGAGTGGCGTAGAAGGGGAGAGATCTTATTGCTGATCCGGCCAGGAATCTGGACAAGGCTGCCTACCTCCCGTTGAGTTATTGTACCTCTTTGACACAAGTCAGACTTTTCATGTCGAGTATGGCCCTGTACTTATTCGGATTTGCCTTGATTCCTCTCTGTGTGATCATAAAACCCAAGAATTTACCAGCTTCTACTGCGAAGGTGCATTTTGCGGGGTTGAGTCGCATGCCATGTCGTCTTATGGTGTTGAATACTTGTGTCAGATCGGATAATAACATCTCTTCGTTTTGCGTCTTTACTAGCATGTCGTCCACGTATGCTTCCATGACCTTTTCGATGTGATCCGAAAAAACCTTGTTCATTAATCTTTGGTAAGTAGCTCCCGCATTTTTAAGACCGAATGGCATGACAATGTAGCAGTAATTTGCCTTTGGGATTAAGAATGAGGTTTTTTCTTGGTCGGGTGGGTACATTGGGATTTGGTTATATCCCGAGTATGCATCCATGAAGGAGAGGTATTTATATCCGGAGAAGGTATGTACCAGAGCGTCGATGTTTGGGAGCGGGTAAGGATCTTTTGGGCAGGCTTTGTTGAGATCGGTATAGTTAGTACACATTCTCCATTTTCTGTTTGACTTTTTTACCAATACGACAATAGCAAGCCATAGCGGGTATTTGACTTCTCTTATGAAACCTGCCTCCAGTAGAGCTCGTACTTGTTCTTCCGCAGTTTGAGAGCGTTCTGGTCCTAGCTTTCTACGCCTTTATTGTACCGGCCGAGATCCCGGGTAGACTGCTAGCTTGTGGCACATTAGCATGGGATCTATGACTGGCATGTCTGCGGCCTTCCATGCAAAGAGGTCGGCGTTGTCTCGTAGAAACTGTATGAGTGATTCTTTGATGTCTCTTTTTAGGAGTGTGCCAATATTGGTTGTTTGGTCCGAGGTATCCCCGATCTGGATTTTCTCTATTTCTCCTTCAGGTTGTGGGCGAAGCTCTTCCCGCCTCTGAACTCTACCGAGCTCAATTGTGTGGAATTCTTCTCCTCTGCCTCTGAGGTTTAGACTTTCATTGTAACAGCGGCATGCCATCCTCTGATCTGCTTTTATCGTAGCTATTCCTCCTGCAGTTGGGAACTTCATGCATAGATGCGGAGTCGAGACTATTGCACTGAGCTGATTTAACGTTGTCCGACATGATATGGCATTGTAGGCTGAACTTACGTCGACTACGATGTAATCTATTTTGAGTGTTCTTGACTGACTTCCTTTTCTGAATATTGTGTGGAGTGAGATGTATCCCATCGGTTGAACTGGGGTATCGCCTAGCCCGAACAGGCTGTCTGGATACTCTTTGAGTTCCTTTTCTTCTATGCCGAGTTTGTCGAAAGCCGTTTTGAATAATATGTCCGCAGAACTCCCCTGGTCTATCAGCGTGCGGTGAAGATTTGTGTTTGCTAATATAATAGTGATGAGCATGGGATCGTCATGCCCTGATGCGACGCTGGATGCGTCTTCCTTTGTAAAAGTGATCGCCGGGATGTCGGGTGCTTCTTCCTTTCCTGCGACGTGATATACGTCTTTGAGATGTCTTTTGCGAGATGATTTGGAGATTTCTCCCCCGGCAAATCCGCTGTGTATCATGTGGACATGTATTTCTGGCGTTCGAGATGATCGCGCGGTTGGTCCGACATCTTCTGCTCTTTTTCTTTTTCTTTGTTCATCATCATGGGTGGCCAGATATTGATCTAGCTTTTCTTCTTGTATGAGCTTTTCTATGACATTTTTTAAATCGAAACACTCATTGGTAGAGTGCCCACGGATACAATGGTATTCACAATATTCAGCCCGGTTTCCTCCTCCTTTTTCGCCTTTGACTGGCCGAGCTGGTGGTATTTTTTCCGTGTTGCAAACTTCTCTGTATACATCCACAAGAGACACCCGTAGAGGGGTGTAATTGTGGTATTTTTTAATTTTCTCTCCATGTCGGTCTTCCTTCTTTCTGGAATCTTTATCCTTATCCCAGGGGGTGAACCCAGCCTTCGAGGTCTCTCCTAGTTGATGTACTTTTTCACTCGTTCCTGCACCTCGTTCAGAGATGTGGGGTACTTTTTGATATAGATTGACTAAAGGGCCCTTCTCATAAGCCATTAATGAGGCCCATAATAGTAGCTTCTGTTGGCAGGTTCTGTATATCCATGCATGTCTTGTTGAATCTTTCCATGTAGTTGCGCAGGGTTTTCTGTTCTCCTTGTTTGATTCCCAGTAAGCTCGAAGCATGTTTAGCTTTGTCCTTTTGGATGGGGAATCTGGCCAGGAATTTCTTAGCCATGTCGTTGAAACTTGAGATGGACCTAGGAGGGAGGTTGTCGAACCATCTAATTGTTGTTTTTGTTAAAGTAGTTGGAAAGGCTTTGCAATGAACTGCATCTGAGGCGTCGGTGAGATACATTCTGTTTCTGAAGTTGCTGAGATGATGGCCGAGATCAGTAGTGCCGTCGTATAAGGTCAAGTCTGGAAGTTTAAAGTCCTTTGGGATTTTCGTCTTCATGATCTTCTTGGTGAATGGGTCTTGCTCCTTGCGGATGCTATCTTCGGGAGTGGATCGGCTGGCTTTCGTCTTGACATCGGCTTCAAGTTTTAGGAGTTTGTTCTCCAATTCCTGGCGTCACCTTATTTCCCTTTGTAGGTCCTTCTCGGCCTCTCGTTGGCGTAGGGCTTCTTCCTCATGTTGTTTTAACCGGTCTTGAAATGCATCCATGGCTCCTTCGTTTGGGGAGTTCTTCTTGTTGTTGATTTGGAAAGTATCTTTTGGGGTGGCATCCGCATTTTTATGCGGCGTTCTTTCCTCTAGATCTGAGGTGTGGTCATTGTCATGGTCGTCTGCTGATGAGCGGATATTTTATACGCTTTTTGGGGGTATTTTCATGTAGATTTTAGCATGTTTTAATTAGTTTCTAATATAATTTTATTAGTTTTTAGGAAAAAATCATATTTTTGGACTTTACAATGAGTTTGTGTGTTTTTCTGTGATTTCAGGTATTTTCTGACTGAAATTGAGGGAGCTGAGCAAAAATCTGAGTTAGGCTGAAAAAGGACTGCTGATGCTGTTGGATCCTGACCTCCCTGCACTCGGAATGGATTTTTTGGAGATACAAGAGTCCAATTGATGCGCTCTTAATTGGGTTGGAAATTTGACATCCAGGGCTTTCCAGCAATATATAATAGTCCATACTTTGCGCGAAGATAGACGACGTAAACAGGCGTTCAACGCCAGTTCCATGTTGCAATCTGGCGTCCAGCGCCAGAAACAGGTTACAAGTTGGAGTTCAACGCCCAAAACACGTTACAACCTGGTGTTCAACTCCAGAAACAGCCCAAGCACGTGAGAGGCTTAAGTCTCAGCCCCAGCACACACCAAGTGGGCCCCAGAAGTGGATTTCTGCACCAATTATCTTAGTTTACTCATTCTCTGTAAACCTAGGTTACTAGTTTAGTATTTAAACAACTTTTAGAGACTTATTTTGTACCTCATGACATTTTCAGATCTGAATTATATACTCTTTGACGGCATGAGTCTGTAAACTCCATTGTTGGGGGTGAGGAGCTCTGCATCGTCTCGATGAATTAATGCAATTACTCTCATCACCTTCCTCAATCCATGAACGTGTGCCTGACAACCACCCCCGTTCTACATCAGATTAAATGAGTATCTCTTAGATTCCTTAATCAGAATCTTCGTGGTATAAGCTGGAATTGATGGCGACATTCATGAGAATCCAGAAAGTCTAAACCTTCTCTGTGGTATTCCGAGTAGGATTCTGGGATTGGATGACTGTGTCGAGCCTCAAACTCGCGAGTGCTGGGCGTGATGACAAACGCAAAAGAATCAATGGATTCTATTCCGACATGATCGAGAACCAACAGCTGATTAGCCGTGCTGTGACAGAGCATTTGGACCATTTTCACTGAGAGGATGGGAAGTAGCCATTGACAACGGTGACACCCTACATATAGCTTGCCATGGAAGGGGCCTTGCGTGTGGGAAGAGGATTACAAGAGAAAAGCTGAAATAAAGCAGACAAAGCATCTCCAAAAACTCCAACATATTCTCCATTATTAAAGTAACAATTATTTATTTTATGCTCTTTTATTTTTCTAATAATTCAAATTGATAATTTTAATTGATATCCTGACTAAGAATAATAAAATAAACATAGCTTGCTTAAAACCAATAATCTCCGTAGGATCGACCCTTACTCACGTAAGGTATTACTTGGACGACCCAGTGCACTTGCTGGTTAGTGGTACGAGATCATAAGAAATCTTGATTTTGATATTGGGATTAAAATTTTGTGCACCAAGTTTTTGGCGCCGTTGCCGGGGATTATTCGAGTTTGAACAACTAAAGGTTTATTTTATTGCTTAGATTAGGAATAATTTATTTTTGTTGCTATAGAGTCATTAAATTCTGAGTCCTTTATTCCCTTTTCAAAATTTTTCAAAGATATTATTTTTCTTTATCAAATTTTTAATTTTCGTGAGTTTAGTGTTTTGTTCTAAGTTTGGTGTTTTCTTGTCAATCTTTTTATAATTTTCGAAAATTTTATTGAAGTTTTCTAAAAATTTTAAGTTTGGTGTTCTTTCTTTTGTTCTTGTGTTCTTGTGAATCTTTAAGGCGTTCTTGAGTCTTTCTTGTATTTTGATCTTAAAATTTTTAAGTTTGGTGTTCCTTGGTGTTTTTCCTCCAAAATTTTCGAAAATAAGGAGCATTAGATCTAAAAATTTTAAGTCTTGTGTCTTTTATGTGTTTTCTCTTTCATAAAAAAAATTCAAAATTCAAAAAAAATATCTTTTCTAACTAATTTTAAACTATATTTTCGAAATTTTTTATATAAAAAATTTCAGATTTCAATATCAAAATTTTTCAAATCTTATCCTTTTAAGATTTCAAAAAAATTATTTTATCTTTTTTCAAAAATATCCTAACCACGTTCTCTCTCCTCACTTTTTCGAAAATCTTCATAAAATATTTTCAAATCGTTATTAATTTTTATTTTTTTCTTATTTTTATTTCGGTTTTTATTTTATTTTATTTTATTTCGAAAATAATAATAATAATAATAATAATAATAATAATAATAATAATAATAATAATAATAATAATAATAATAATAATAATAAATAAACAATATCAACATCCATATCATCTCCCTTGCTCCATCATGGAACTAAGTGGAAATGAACAGTCCAGAAGGACTCTGTGGTCATATGCTAACCCCACTATTGCTTCATATGGGAGTAGTATCTGTATACCCTCCATCAGAGTCAGTAGTTTTGAGTTGAATCCTCAGCTCATCATCATGGTGCAGCAAAGTTGCCAGTATTCCGGTCTTCTACAAGAAGAACCTACAGAGTTTCTGGCACAATTTTTACAAATTGATGACACAGTACATGATAAGAAAGTAGATCAGGATGTCTACAGATTATTACTGTTTCCATTTGCTGTAAAGGACCAAGCTAAGAGGTGGCTAAATAACCAACCTAAGAACAGCATAAAGACATGGAAACAGCTGTCAGAAAAATTCCTGAATCACTATTTTCCTCCAAAACGGATGACACAGCTAAGGCTAAGCATCCAAGGCTTCAAACAAGGAGATAATGAATCCATTTATCATGCCTGGGAAAGATACAGAGAGATGCTAAGAAAATGCCCCTCTGAAATGTTTTTAGAGTGGGTGCAGTTAGACATCTTCTACTATGGGCTTATAGAAAGAGCTCAGATTTCTCTAGATCACTCAGCTGGTGGATCTATACACATGAGAAAGACAATAGAAGAAGCTCAAGAGCTCATTGATACAGTTGCCAGAAATCAGCATCTGTACCTAAGTAGTGAACCTTCCATGAAAGAAGAGGCTAAAATAGTAATTGCTAAAGTAAGTCCTGCAGAACAAGTTACAGAATTCAATCAGCAATTGGATTTTCTAACAAAACAGTTAGCCGAATTCAAGGAGATATTACAAGAAACAAGAATGGCTAATATGAATATGGAAGTACAGTTGAAGCAAACAGAACAACAGCTATCAAAACAAATAACAGAAGAGTGCCAAGCAGTTCAATTAAGAAGTGGAAAAATATTAAAAACATCACTTCAAGATAGAAGGAAGCCAAGAAATGAGCAAACTACCCAAAATCCCTCAGGAAGAGGAGAAACCTCCTAAACCCGTGCTCAAACCATTATCTCTATCCCTAAAATATGCATTTCTGGGAAAAAGCGATACCTTTCCTGTAATCATAAGCTCTACCTTAGAGCCACAGGAAGAGGAAGCACTAATTCAAGTGCTAAAGACACACAAGACAGCTCTTGGGTGGTCCATCAGTGATCTTAAGGGCATTAGCACAGCCAGATGCATGCACAAGATCTTATTGGTGGGTGACGCCAAACCAGTGGTTCAACCATAAAGGCGGCTGAATCCAGCCATGAAGGAAGTGGTGCAGAAAGAGGTCACTAAATTACTAGAGGCTGGGATTATTTATCCTATTTCTGATAGCCCCTGGGTAAGCCCTGTCCAAGTCGTCCCTAAGAAGGGTGGCATGACAGTGGTTCATAATAAAAAAAATGAACTGGTTCCTACAAGAACAGTTACAGGGTGGCGTATGTATATTGATTATAGAAGGTTCAATACAGCTACCAGAAAGGATCATTTTCCTTTACCATTCATAGATCAGATGCTAGAAAGACTAGCAGATCATGAATACTACTGCTTCCTGGATGGATATTCAGGTTATAATCAAATTACATTAGATCCAAAAGATCAAGAGAAAACCGCATTCACATGTCCATCTGGAGTATTTGCATACAGAAGGATGCCATTTGGCCTGTGCAATGCACCTGCAACCTTTCAAAGGTGCATGCTCTCAATTTTCTCTGATATGGTGGAAAAATTTCTGGAAGTCTTCATAGATGACTTTTCAGTATTTGGAGACTCATTCAGCTCCTGTCTTGACCATCTAGCACTTGTTCTAAAGAGATGCCAAGAGACCAACCTAGTTTTAAACTGGGAGAAATGTCACTTTATGGTGACTGAAGGAATTGTCCTTGGGCACAAAATCTCGAACAGGGGAATAGAGGTGGATCAAGCTAAACTAAATCTCGAACAGGGGAATAGAGGTGGATCAAGCTAAGGTAGAGGTAATTGAAAAATTACCACCACCAGCCAATGTTAAGGCAATCAGAAGCTTTCTGGGGCATGCAGAATTCTATAGGAGGTTTATAAAGGATTTTTCAAAAATTGCCAAACCTCTAAATAATCTGCTAGCTGCTGACACGCCATTTATCTTTGATAAGGAGTGTCTGCAGGCGTTTGAGATTCTGAAAGCTAAGCTGGTCACAGCACCAGTCATCTCTGCACCAGACTAGACATTACCATTTGAATTAATGTGTGATGCCAGTGACCATGCCATTGGTGCAGTGTTGGGACTGAGACATGACAACTGCACGTCATTTACTATGCCAGTCGTGTTTTAAATGATGCACAGAAGAATTACACAACCACAGAAAAAGAGCTGCTTGCAGTGGTTTACGCCATTAACAAGTTTAGATCCTATTTAGTAGGATCAAAAGTGATTGTGTACACTGATCATGCTGCTCTTAAATATCTACTCACAAAACAGGATTCAAAACCCAGACTTATCAGATGGGTGTTGCTTCTACAAGAGTTTGATATAGAAATAAGAGACAGAAAAGGGACAGAAAACCAAGTAGCAGATCACCTGTCTCGAATAGAACCAGTAGAAGTGGCGTCCCTCCCTCTTATTGAGATCTCTGAAACCTTTCTAGATGAGCAACTCTTTGCCATCCAGGAAGTGCCATGGTTTGCAGACATTGCAAACTACAAGGCAGTGAGGTTCATACCCAAAGAGTACAGTAGGCAGCAATCAAAGAAATTGATCACAGATGCAAAGTACTATCTTTGGGATGAACCATATCTCTTCAAGAGATGTGCAGACGGAGTAATCCGTAGATGTGTGCCTAAAGAAGAAGCCGCAGAAGATCCTATGGCATTGGCATGGATCACAATATGGAGGACATTTTGGAAGTGAGCGAACAGCCACAAGAGTCCTCCAATGTGGCTTCTACTGGCCTACTCTCTATAAAGATTCCCGAGTGTTTGTACTTAATTGTGACAGTTGCCAAAGATCTGGTAATCTGCCTCACAGTTATGCCATGCCTCCACAAGGAATCTTGGGGAATGAGTTGTTTGATGTATGGGGTATTGACTTCATGGGGCCTTTCCCACCATCATACTCAAACACTTACATTCTGGTGGCAGTGGATTATGTATCCAAATGGGTGGAAGCTATTGCTACACCCACTAATGACACTAAGACAGTGTTAAAATTCCTCCAGAAACACATCTTCAGCATATTTGGCACCCCTAGAGTACTAATCAGTGATGGGGGTACTCATTTCTGCAATAAACAACTCTACTCTGCTTTGGTTCGTTATGGAGTTAGCCACAGGGTGGCCACTCCATATCACCCACAGACAAATGGGCAAGCTGAAGTCTCAAATAGAGAACTCAAAAGAATCCTAGAACGGACTGTAATTAACCATAGAAGGGATTGGGCAAGAAGCTTGGATGATGCTCTGTGGGCATACAGAACAGCATTCAAGACCCCTATAGGGACCTCTCCATACCAGCTTGTGTATAGAAAGGCATGTCACTTGCCAGTGGAACTGGAATATAAGGCCTACTGGGCAACCAGATTCCTGAACCTTGATGCCAAGTTAGTTGGAGAACAATGATTGCTCCAGTTAAATGAGCTAGAGGAATTTAGACTCAATGCTTTCGAGAATGCAAAAATATACAAAGAGAAAGCAAAAAGATGGCATGATAAGAAATTGTCATCCAGAGTCTTTGAGCCAGGGCAGAAAGTTCTGCTATTTAATTCTAGGCTCAGATTATTCCCCGGGAAATTAAAGTCCCAGTGGAGAGGTCCATATGTGATTACAAGCGTGTCACCATATGGATACGTAGAGCTTCAGGATAATGATTCTAATAAAAAGTTCATTGTTAATGGACAGAGAGTCAAACATTATCTTGAAGGCAATTTTGAGCAAGAATGCTCAAAACTGAGGCTTGATTAAAGCTTAGTAATAGTCCAGCTAATGACAATAAAGAAGCGCTTGCTGGGAGGCAACCCAGCCATTTACAAAGTTTATTTGTTAATTAATTGATTTTTTACAGGTATATGTCAAGTATCTTCAAGGTAAAATAGCAATTGCTTGAATTCACAGAGTTACAAGGGAATTTGGAAGTTCACTGGCGTGAAAAAGCCAGTAAGAAACATTTTGAGCGTTGAACACCCAAAAGAAGCATCCACTGGGCGTTTAATGCCAGTAAGGATAGCCCTCTGGGCGTTGAACGCTAGAAAGAAGCTCCTTCTGGGCGTTTAACGTCAGAATTACAGCATCCTGGGCGTTCAGAAAAATGCCCAGTGACAAAGGACTTCCTGGCATTCAACGCCAGAAAGAAGCAACAGCTGGGCATTGAACGCCCAGGAGAAGCAGCAATTGGGCGTTAAACGCCCAAACATTGCAGCGTTTGGGCGTTTAACGCCAGAATGGTGGGGAGGAGGTAAAATTCGTTTTTCTTCACAAATTTTTTAATTTTTATGTTTCAATTCATGATTTCTTGCATAAACATGTTTCAAAATATCATCCTTCAATTCCAAAAATTTTAATCCTAATTTCTAAAAACCCTAATTTCTAAAATCCCTTTTTCAAAAATATTAAATGTATCTTAATCCATAAAGACAAATCTTTTTCCAATCCAACCCAACTCTCTTTTTTAAGTTTTTCAAAACTCAATTATCTTTTAAAATCTTCTTTCAAAATTAAAATTAAAATTTATCTTTTCCAAATATAATTAACATTTTTTATTTTTAAATTATATCTTTTTCTTATCATATTTATCTTTTTTAAATCATATCTTCTATCTTATCTTAAAATCTATCATATCCTCTTATCTTTTATAAAGAGCAGTGATGATTCACTGCATCATGTTGGGAAGAGAAGTAGAAGTTCATCAACTAATCTCATGTGAACTCTACAAAATAGCAAACAAGAACTCCAAAGATGCCAAATTGGCCTATCCAAGCTTAATTCCTATACTCTGCAGAGATGCTGGAGTAAGGATGGGAATAACTGAGTATATCTCGGTCGAGCGGCCAATCACTAAAACATCAATGGAAAGACAACAGCTGCAGGATGACGCAATCAAGAGGAGAGCACAAGAATTCCTCCTAGAACTCCCTCAATTCGAATATTGGGAGCATCTTGAGGCATCTGTTTCCAAGTTGCAAAAAGCTATGAACCAAATAAAGGAAGAACAGAATAATCAAAGTAGCATGCTTTACAAATTGGTTAGAGAACAAGAGGAGCAAGGGCGTGACTTGAGGGAGCTGAAGCGTCAGAAATTAATTCTTGAAGGACCAAGCACCCCACAGACTAGAGGAACATCCACTTCCCAAAATACAGGTTATTGAGTTCTAATTTTATCTTTAACTCTGTGATAGTGTTATTATAGGAATTTACCTTAGAAGTTATATAGGAGTAGTAGTAATTAGCATATCTATTTTGGTTTTATTTCCAATTAAGTTATAATTTATTTTTCTCATCATCATCAAACATGAATAAAATAGTAGATTTTTTAGAATAAAGAAGTAATTTATATTTTTCGAGTTCTTAATAAGAAAAATTATAATTAATTATATGTGGTGGCAATACTTTTTGTTCTCTGAATGAATGCTTGAACAGTGCATATTTTTTTATCTTGAATTTTATGAATATTGGCTCTTGAAAGAATGAGGAACATGAAAAATATTATTGCTGATCTGAAAAATCATGAATTTGATTCTTGAAGCAAGAAAAAGTAGTGAAAAAAAAAGCCAATAGCCCTTAAAACCAAAAGGCAAGGGTAATAAAGATCCAAGGCTTTGAGCATCAGTGGATAGGAGGGCCCAAGGAAGTAAATCCAGGCCCAAGCGGCTAAACCAAGCTGTCCCTAACCATGTGCTTGTGGCATGCAGGTCCAAGTGAAAATCTTGAGACTGAGTGGTTAAAGTCATGATCCAAAACAAAAAGAGTGTGCTTAAGAACTCTGGACACCTCTAATTGGGGACTTTAGCAAAGCTAAGTCACAATCTGAAAAGGTTCACTCAGTTATGTGTCTGTGGCATTTATGTATCCGGTGGTAATACTGGAAAACAAAGTGCTTAGGGCCATGGCCAAGACTCATAAAGTAACTGTGTTCAAGAATCAACATACTACACTAGGAGAATCAATAATACTATCTGAATTCTGAGTTCCTATAGATGCCAATCATTCTGAATTTCAAAGGATAAAGTGAGATGTCAAAACTGTTCAGAAGCAAAAAGCTACCAGTCCCGCTCATCTAACTAAAATCTGAGCTTCACTTGAAACTCTGAGATATTATTGCTTCTTAATTTCTTCTCATCCTGTTTTATTTATCTAGTTGCTTGAGGACAAGCAACAGTTTAAGTTTGGTGTTGTGATGAGCGGATATTTTATACGCTTTTTGGGGGTTTTTTAATGTAGATTTTAGCATGTTTTAATTAGTTTCTAATATAATTTTATTAGTTTTTAGGCAAAAATCATCTTTCTGGACTTTACTATGAGTTTGTGTGTTTTTCTGTGATTTCAGGTATTTTCTGACTGAAATTGAGGGAGTTGAGCAAAAATCTGACTTAGGCTGAAAAAGGACTGCTGATGCTGTTGGATCCTGACCTCCCTGCACTCGGAATGAACTTTTTAGAGCTACAGGAGTCCAATTGATGCGCTATCAATTGCGTTGGAAAGTCGACATCCAGGGCTTTCCAGCAATATATAATACTCCATACTCTGCACGAAGATAGGTGACATAAACTGGCGTTCAACGCCAGTTCCATGTTGCAGTCTGGCGTCCAACGCCAGAAACAGGTTACAAGTGGGAGTTCAACGCCCAAAACACGTTACAACCTGGCGTTCAACTCCAGAAACAGCCCAAGCACGTGAGAGGCTTAAGTCTCAGCCCCAGCACACACCAAGTGAGCCCCAGAAGTGGATTTCTGCACCAATTATCTTAGTTTACTCATTCTCTGTAAACCTAGGTTACTAGTTTAGTATTTAAACAACTTTTAGAGACTTATTTTGTACCTCATGACATTTTCAGATCTGAATTATATACTCTTTGACGGCATGAGTCTCTAAACTCCATTGTGGGGGGTGAGGAGCTCTGCAGCGTCTCGATGAATTAATGCAATTACTTCTGTTTTCCATTCAAACACGCTTGTTCTTATCTAAGATGTTCATTCTCGCTTAACTATGAAGAAGGTGATGATCCGTGACACTCATCACCTTCCTCAATCCATGAACGTGTGCCTGACAACCACCCCCGTTCTACATCAGATTGAATGAGTATCTCTTAGATTCCTTAATCAGAATCTTCGTGGTATAAGTTGGAATTGATGGCGGCATTCATGAGAATTCGGAAAGTCTAAACCTTGTCTGTGGTATTCCGAGTAGGATTCTGGGATTGGATGACTGTGTCGAGCTTCAAACTCGCAAGTGTTGGGCGTGATGACAAACGCAAAAGAATCAATGGATTCTATTCCGACATGATCGAGAACCAACAGCTGATTAGCCGTGCTGTGACAGAGCATTTGGACCATTTTCACTGAGAGGATGGCAAGTAGCCATTGACAATGGTGACACCCTACATATAGCTTTCCATGGAAGGATCCTTGCGTGTGGGAAGAGGATTACAAGAGAAAAGCTGAAATAAAGCAGACAAAGCATCTCCAAAAACTCCAACATATTCTCCATTATTAAAGTAACAATTATTTATTTTATGCTCTTTTATTTTTCTAATAATTCAAACTGATAATTTTAATTGATATCCTGACTAAGAATAATAAAATAAACATAGCTTGCTTCAAACCAATAATCTCTGTGGGATCGACCCTTACTCACGTAAGGTATTACTTGGACGACCCAGTGCACTTGCTGGTTAGTGGTACGAGATCATAAGAAATCTTGATTTTGATATTGGGATTAAAATTTCATTCACCATCTGCCATGGTGATGGGATGACTTCCAGGTTCCCCGGCAACGGTGCCAATGTTCAGAGGGTTACCTGAAACTGTAGGTCGATCTTGGATGAGATCTTCTGTAATGATTAGAGTTGCTGTGTCCGATTTGTTGGACTTGGTGGCGGTGCTGATTCCTTCGTCCCCACAGGGTGGAGGGTACCTGCAAGGGACTCCGATGCTTTAGTTAGCAAGGGTATTAAACAGGTATTGAGTAGAATCAGAGTATGAGTTATACCTGGGTGCTCCAACGTATTTATAATAGTATAGAGTGACCTTCTTAGATAAGATAAGTTAGTTATCTTATCTTATCTTTATCTTTTGAGTGAGGTCATCTTATCTTCAAAGGAACCGCCCTTCTCCCTGCGGGTTTGGACTGCCTTGGGCTTTGGTACACAGTCCTCTGTTAGGGCTCTTCTTTGGGCTTTCCTGTTGACTTGACCGAGCTCTCTGAGAAGAGGTCGGGTCATCCTAACCTGAAGAGGTTGGTCGCTTTGTCTGTAGAACATCCCGGGTCGGACAGCTAGACCCAGGGTATGAACAGTTGGGTTCCCATTATTTAACAACAATGATTTTTAATCCCATTTTAGCAGTAGTCTCTTTGCTTTTATCCTTTAACAAACCTTTAGTGAAAGGGTATACTAAATTTTCTTGAGATCCTACATAGGTAATGGTAATTACACCATCCTCTATTAATTGCCTCACAAACTCATGTCTCAAGCGTATATGTCTAGACTTTCCATTATAAATTTTATTATATGCTCAAAATATAGTTGATTCACTATCACAGAAGATTAAAATGGTTGTCATTTACTATGGCCATAACTTTATATCATTGGTGCGTGAAAATAGAACTCGCACAACTTTACCGGCAAATGCACCGGGTCATCCAAGTAATACCTCAGGTGAGTGAGGGTCGATCGCACAAGGATTGTTGGATTGAGCAAGCAATAGATATCTTGCTATGCATAGTCAGGTAAACAGTGAAAGATGGTTGTTGGTGTAAAACACATAAGTAGTAAAAAGGAAGTAAATAAAGCAATTAAACAGAATTAGAGTAAAACAATGATGAGAAAACAGTTAAGGTCTCGTAGATGTTTATTTTTCTGGATTAAAATGTCTCACCAACTATTATGACAATGGGTGATTCATTCTATGGCAAATCATAAGTGATTAAAACCTAATCTCTTAGTGATTTAATCTCCTCTAATCCTACTAAAACACCACAGACAAGGTTAGTTAATTCAGATCAGAGGGTGAAGTTTAGAAAACTAGTTTGGTGCCACAAAAACCTCAATTACCCAAAGCTAATAGGATTTTATGTCAAATATCCGATTAGTTCACATAATTAGCAGTTTAGGAGGAGTGTTTTCAAGCTGTTGCTCAAGAGAGATATCTCTCTCGAAAATCACAAGAGCTTATGTAGAATAAGGGTCATATTCTCGTTCCACCCAGATTCATAAGATTAAAAACAAAAAAACACCTTAGAATTGAATCAAACATTAATTAAAATGGAAGAATAACAGTTCTAATCCATAGAAATAAACAGAGCTCCTAATCTTAACCAGGAGATTTAGTTGCCCATAACTTTACAAAGAAAAATAGGTTTCGGAAAAAGATGTGGAAACAGAAGGATTCCAAAACCTAGGTGGTCTCCTCCTTAAATACTAACTTAATAATAAATGCTAAACCTAAAAGATATTATTTTAAAAAATTACAAAGATAAAATAAGATAATCCTAATAAGTGCTAAATCCACTTTCGAGGCTTAATAGATGTGAAACGGACAGCAAGCTGGCGTTCAATGCCAAGATTGGGCGTTGAATACCCAAAGAGGAGTGTGCGCTTCTAACTCTAGCCCCCTTGCTGGCATTGAACGCCAGGTTGGGCATTCAGTGCCCAAGGGGGAGTTGGCAGCTTTTTCATTACTTGCTCCAAGCTTCTCCAAACTGCTCCAAATTTTACCTAAAACCATAAAAATACAAGAAATCCAAAGGTAAATTTTGCACTAAATTATACTAAAACTTAAAAAAATCTAACTAAAAGCAATATAAAAATAACTAGAAAAGGGGTATAAGATGCACACGCATCACAACACCAAACTTGAACTCTTGCTTATCCTCATGTAGCCAAAAACAAAATAGGACTAAGGAAGTGAAAAATACACAAGATTAGAGTTATCAATCATGCATACTCTATTTCTGAATAGCTTTGGCATTTCACTATCCTTTGAAGCTCAGAAACATTAGCATTCTTTAAAACTATAACTCGGATGATATTATTGATTCTCTTCTTTAGGTTATTGTTGATTCTTGAACATAGCTTTTATTTCTTTTGGTGCTTTGCAACTTTTGAGCCTAGCCGTGACTCTAAGTGTTTTGTTTTCAAGCTTTACTTGATACATAAACACCATGGTGCACGAAATTCTGATCTCAATGGCGCCAACAACTTGGTACGCACAATTGTAATATCACTCTTTTTCACAACTTCGCACAACTAACCAGCAAGTGCACTGGGTTGTCCAAGTAATAAACCTTACGTGAGTAAGGGTCGATCCCACAGAGATTGTTGGTATGAAGCAAGCTATGGTCATCTTGTAAATCTCAGTAAGGCGGATTCTAATGGTTATAATGGTTTTTGAATATAAAGATAAATAAAGCATAAAATAAAGATAGAGATACTTATGTAATTCATTGGTGGGAATTTCAGATAAGCGCATGAAGATACTGTGTTCCTTCTTAATCTCTGCTTTTCTACTGCTTTTATCCAATCATTCTTAATCCTTTAAATGGCAAGCTGTATGTTGGGGAATCACTGTTGTCAATGGCTACCGTCCGTCCTCTCAGTGAAAATGGTCCAGGTGCGCTATCACCGCACGGCTAATCATCTGTTGGTTCTCGATCAGGTTGGAATAGAATCCAGTGATTCTTTTGCGTCTGTCACTACACCCAGCACTTGCGAGTTTGAAGCTCATCACAGTCATCCCTTCCCAGATCCTACTCGGAATACCACAGACAAGGTTTAGACTTTCCGGATCTCAGGAATGGCCACCAATAATTCTAGCTTATATCACGAAGACTCCGATCTTTCAGAATGGACGCTAAGAGATACACGCTCGATCTAAGGTAGAACGGAAGTGGTTGTCAGTCACGCGTTCATAGGTGAGAATGATGATGGGTGTCACGGATCATCACATTCATCATGTTGAAGTGCAGTGAATATCTTAGAATAAGAATAAGCATGAATTGAATAGAAAACAGTAGTAATTGCATTAATACTCGAAGAACAGCAGAGCTCCACACCTTAATCTATGGTGTGTAGAAACTCCACCATTGAAAATACATAAGTGCAAGGTCTAGGCATGGCAGAATGGACAGCCTCCCCAAATAGCATGTGAATTCGAAAATAGGGAAAAAGACCCCTAGTACAATAGTAAAAAGTTCTATTTATACTAAACTAGCTACTAGGGTTTACAAAAATAAGTCTAAGTGCAGAAATCCACTTCCGGGGCCTACTTTGGTGTGTGCTTGGGCTGAGCTTGAGCTTTACACGTGTAGAAGCTTCTCTTGGAGTTAAACGCCAAGCTGTAATGTATTTTTGGCGTTTAACTCTGGTTTGTGATGTGTTTCTGGCGTTTTACTCCAGAATGCAGCATGGAGCTGGCGTTGAACGCCAGTTTGCATCGTCTAAAATCGAATAAAGTATGAACTATGATATATTGCTGGAAAGCCCTGGATGTCTACTTTCCAACTCAATTGAGAGCGCTCCATTTGGAGTTCTGTAGCTCCATAAAATCTATTTCGAGTGCAGGGAGGTCAGAATCCAACAGCATCTGTAGTCCTTTTTCAGCCTCCTATCAGATTTTTGCTCAGGTCCCTCAATTTCAGCCAGAAAATACCTAAAATCACAAAAAAACACAAACTCATAGTAAAGTCCAGAAATGTGAATTTTTCATAAAAACTAATAAAAACATCCCTAAAAGTAGCTAGATCCTACTAAAAACTACCTAAAAACAATGCCAAAAAGCGTATAAATTATCCGCTCATCACAACACCAAACTTAAATTGTTGCTTGTTCCCAAGCAACTGAAAATCAAATAGGATAAAAAGAAGAGAATATACTATAAATCCCAAAATATCAATGAATATTAGTTCTAATTAGATGAGCGGGACTTGTAGCTTTTTCCTTCTAAACAGTTTTGGCATCTCACTTTATCCTTAGAAGTTTAGAATGATTGGCATCCATAGAAACTCAGAGTTCAGATAGTGTTATTGATTCTCCTAGTTAAGTATGTTGATTCTTGAACACAACTACTTTTATGAGTCTTGGTCGTGGCCCTAAGCACTTTGTTTTCCAGTATTACCACCGGATACATAAATGCCACAGACAAATGACTGGGTGAACCTTTTCTGATTGTGACTCAGCTTTGCTAAAGTCCCCAATTAGAGGTGTCCAGAGCTCTTAAGCACACTCTTTTTTCTTTGGATCGCGACTTCAACCACTCAGTCTCAAGCTTTTCACTTGGACCTTCATGACACAAGCACATGGTTAGGGACAGCTTGATTTAGCCGCTTAGGCCTGGATTTTATTTCCTTGGGCCCTCCTATCCATTGATGCTCAAATCCTTGGATCCTTTTTACCCTTGTCTTTTGGTTTTAAGGGCTATTGGCTTTTTCTGCTTGCTTTTTTCTTTTTTTTTTCACAAGCTTTGTTCTTCACTGCTTTTTCTTGCTTCAAGAATCAATTTTATGATTTTTCAGATCATCAATAACATTTCTCTTTTTCATTATTCTTTCAAGAGCCAACAATGTTAATATTCATAAACAACAAGATAAAAAATATGCAATGTTCAAGCATTCATTCAGAAAACAAAAAGTATTGTCACCACATTAATATAATTAAACTAATTTCAAGGATGAATTTGAAACTCATGTACTTCTTGTTCTTTTGTATTAAAAACATTTTTCATTTAAGAAAGGTGAAGGATTCATGGAATTATTCATAGCCTTAAGACATAGTTACTAGACACTAATGATCATGTAATAAAGACACAAACATAGACAAACATGAAGCTCAAAAATCGAAAAACAGAGAGATAAGAACAAGGAAGTTAAGGAATGAGTCCACCTTAGTGATGGTGACGCCTTCTTCTTGAAGGACCAATGGTGTTCTTGAGCTCCTCTATGTCTCTTCCTTGCCTTTGTTGCTCCTCCCTCATAGCTCTTTGATCTTCTCTAATCTCATTGAGAATGATGGAGTGTTCTTGGTGTTCCACCCTTAATTGGTTCATGTCATGACTCAATCCTTATAGAGAAGTGTTGAGTTGTTCCCAATATTTGTTTGGAGGAAAATGCATCCCTTAAGGCATCTCAGAGATTTCTTGATGATGAGCTTCCTCACGCGTCTCTTGAGATCCATGGATAGGCTCTGTTGTTTGCTCCATCCTCTTCTTAGTGATGGGCTTGTCCTCTTCAATGAGGATGTCTCCTTCTATGATAACTCCAGCTAAGTTGCATAGATGGCAAATGAGATGAGGAAAAGCTAGCCTTGCCAAGGTAGAGGGCTTTTTGGCTACTTTGTAGAGTTCTAGAGAGATGACTTCATGAACTTCTACTTCCTCTCCAATCATGATGCTATGGATCATGATGGCCCAATCCACAGTTACTTCGGATCAGTTGCTAGTGGGGATGATGGAGCGTTGGATGAACTCCAACCATCCTCTAGCCACAGGCTTAAGGTCCAGTCTTCTCAATTGAACCGGCTTGCTTTTTGAGTCACTTTTCCATTGAGCTCCTTCCACACATATGTCCATGAGGACTTGGTCCAACCTTTGATCAAAGTTTTCCCTTCTAGTGTAGGGGCGTGCGTCTTCTTGCATCATAGGCAAGTTGAACGCCAACCTTACATTCTCCGGACTGAAATCTAAGCATTTCTCTCGAACCATTGTAAGCCAATTCTTTGGGTTTGGGTTCATGCTTTGATCATGGTTCATGGTGATCATGCGTTTGCATAGAACTCTTGAACTATTAAGATTCCGACTTGTTGAATGGGATTGGAGAGAACTTCCCATCCTCTTCTTTATAATTTCTTGTTGGAACTCCAGATATTCGCCCTTTTTGAGCTTCAAAGGGACCTCAGGGATCACCTTTCTCTTGGCCACAACTTCATAGAAGTGGTCTTGATGGGCTTTTGAGATGAATGTCTCCATCTCCCATGACTCAGAGGTGGAAGCAATTTCCTTCCCTTTCCTCTTTCTTGAGCTTTCTCTGGCCTTAGGTGCCATCAATGGTTAAGAAAAAACAAAAAAGCTATGCTTTTACCACACCAAACTTAGAATGTTGCTCGCCCTCGAGCAAAAGAAGAAAAAATAGAAGAAGAAGAAGAAGATATGGAGGAGAGGGAGAGAGGTGTGGGTTTCGGCTAAGGGGGAGAAGAGAGGGTAGTGTTGTGTGAAAATAAAGAAGGATGGAGGGGTTTATATAGTGGAGGGAGAGGGGTTTGGGTTCAGTCATTTAGGGTGGGTTTGGGTGGGAAAGAGATTTTGAATTTGAAGGCAGGTGTGGTTTGTGGGGAAGAGTGGATGGATATGATTGGTGAAGGGGTAATGGGGAATAGAGATTGAGGTGATTGGTGAAGGGTATAGTGTTATTGGATTGTGTGAAGAAGAGAGAAGTGGGGTAGGTGGGGATCCTGTGGGGTCCACAGATCCTGATGTGATCTTGTGGTGTCCACAGATCTTGAGGTGTCAAGGATTTCTCATCCCTGCACCTTTTAGGTGTGTAAAACGCCCTTTGTATGCAATCTTGGCATTTAACGCTAGATTGATGCTTGTTTCTGGCGTTAAACGCCCAAATGTAGCTTGTTTATGGCGTTTAACGCCAGCTTGATGCTTGTTTCTGGTGTTAAACGCCAGCTTGGTGCTTGTTTCTGGCGTTAAATGCCACACAGATGCTTGTTTCTGGTGTTTAAATGTCAGACAGCTCTTCCTCCAGGGTGTACTTTTTTCTGCTATTTTTATTCTGTTTTTAATTTTTGCAATTGTTTTGTGACTCCACATGATCATAAACCTAATAAAACATAAAAGAACAATAGAAATATAGATAATTAAAAATTGGGTTACCTCCCAATAAGTGCTTCTTTAATGTCAATAGCTTGGCAGTGAGCTCTCATGGAGCTTCACAGATGTTCAGAGCATTGTTGGGACCACCCAACACCAAACTTAGAGTTTGAATGTGGGGGTTCAACACCAAATTTAGAGTTTGGTTGTGGCCTCCCAACACCAAACTTAGAGTTTGATTGTGGGGGCTTTGTTTGACTCTGTATTGAGAGAAGCTTTTCATGCTTCCTCTCCATGGTTGCAGAGGAAAATCCTTGAGCTTTAAACACAAGGTAGTCCTCATTCAATTGAAGGACTAGCTCTCCTCTGTCAACATCAATCACGGCTCCTACTGTGGCTAGGAAGGGTCTTCTAAGGATGATGCATTCATCCTCATCCTTCCCAGTGTCTAGGATTATGAAATCAACAGGGATGTAAAGGCCTTTAACCTTCACTAACACGTCCTCTACCAATCCATAAGCTTGTTTTATTAACTTGTCTGCCATCTCTAATGAGATTCTTGCCGCTTGTACCTTAAAGATCCCCAGTTTCTCCATTACAGAGAGTGGCATAAGATTTATACTTGACCCCAGGTCATATAGAGCCTTCTCAAAGGTCATGGTGCCTATAGTATAGGGTATTAAGACTTTACCAGGAT
The DNA here is from genome assembly GCF_003086295.3 of Arachis hypogaea. Classification (NCBI taxonomy): domain Eukaryota; kingdom Viridiplantae; phylum Streptophyta; class Magnoliopsida; order Fabales; family Fabaceae; genus Arachis; species Arachis hypogaea. Next base: position 53,490,834 of record NC_092038.1, read on the forward strand.
CTTGTTTCTTTGGAGGTAAAGTTTGCTGAATCCATGTATTTAGTTCACTAATGAGCAAGGGAGGTTCACCTTCCCAAGTCTCATTACCAAACAACTTGGCATTCACCTTCATGATGGCTCCTAGATATTGAGCAACTTACATTTCAGTTACATCTTCATCCTTTTTAGAGGAAGAATATTTCTCAGAGCTCATGAATGGCAGAAGGAAGTTTAATGGAATCTCTATGGTCTCTATATGAGCCTTAGATTCCTTCAAGTCCTCAATATGGAACTTCTTTCTGTCTGGGGACGTCCCATGAGATCTTCCTCATTGGGATTCACGTCCTCCCCTTCCTCCTTGGATTCGGCCATTTTGATAATATCAATGGCCTTGCACTCTCTTTTTGGATTCTATTCTGTATTGCTTGGGAGAGCACTAGGAGGAGTTTTAGTGATTTTCTTATTCAGCTGATCCACTTGTGCCTCCAAGTTTCTAATGGAGGACCTTTTTTCATTCTTGAAACTTAAAGTGGCCTTAGATAGATCAGAGACTATGTTTACTAAGCTAGAGGGGCTTTGCTTAGAATTCTCTGTCTGTTGCTGAAAAGATGATGGAAAAGGCTTGCTATTGCTAAACCTGTTTCTTCCACCATTATTAAAGCCTTGTTGGGGCTTTTGTTGATCATTCTATGAGAAATTTGGATGATTTCTCCATGAGGGATCATAGGTGTTTCCATAGGCTTCACCCATGTAATTCACCTCTGCCATTTCAAGGTTCTCAGGATCATAAGCTTCTTCTTCAAAAGATGCTTTTTTAGTACTATTGGATTCATTTTGCAATCCATTCAAACTCTAAAAAATCATGTTGACTTGCTGAGTCAACATTTTGTTCTGAGCCAGTATGGCATTTAGAGCATCAATTTCAAGAACCCTCTTCCTCTGAGGCATCCCATTACTCACAGGATTCCTTTCAGAAGTGTACATGAATTGGTTATTTGCAACCATGTCAATGAGTTCTTGAGCTTCTGCATGCGTTTTCTTTAGGTGAATGGATCCACCTGCAGAATGGTCCAGTGACATCTTCGAGAACTCAAATAGACCATCATAGAATATATCCAAAATGGTCCACTCTGAAAGCATGTCAGAAGGACACTTTTAGGTCAACTACTTGTATCTTTCCCAAGCTTCATAGAGGGATTCACCATCTTTTTGCCTGAAGGTCTGAACATCCACTCTAAGCTTGCTCAACTTTTGAGGAGGAAAGAACTTGGCCAAGAAGGCCGTGACTAGCTTATCCCAAGAGTCTAGGCTATCTTAAGGTTGTGAGTCCAACCATGTTCTCGCTCTGTCTCTTACAGCAAAAGGGAAAAGCATGAGCCTGTAGACTTCAGGATCTACTCTGTTTGTCTTAACAGTATCACAGATCTGCAAGAACTCAGTTAAAAACTGATAGGGATCTTTTGATGGAAGTCCATGAAACTTGCAGTTTTGTTGCATTAGAGCAACTAGTTGAGGCTTCAGCTCAAAATTGTTTGCTCCAATGGCAGGGATTAAGATGCTTCTTCGATAAAAATTGGAAGTAGGTATAGTATAATCACCAAGCATCCTCCTTGCATTGCTGTTGGGTTCGGCCATGTCTCTTTCTTTTTCGAGATTCTCTGTAAGGTTTTCTATGGATTGTTGTGCTTTAGCTTCTCTTAGCTTCTTCTTCAGAGTCCTTTCAGGTTCAGGATCTGCTTCAACAAGAATGTCCTTGTCCTTGCTCCTGCTCATATGAAAAAGAAGAGAACAGAAAAGAAGAGGAATCCTCTATGTCACAGTGTAGAGATTCCTTTCTGTGAGTTGAAGAGAAGAAAAATAGAAGAGGAAAAATTTGAACACAGAGAGAGAAGAGAAGAGGGTTCAAATTATGAGTAGAAGAGAAGTGTTAATAATTAAATAAATAAATAGAAGAAGATGAGAGGGAGAGAATTTCGAAAATTGTTTTTGAAAAATGGTTAGTGATTTTTGAAAATTAAGAGAAGAAATAAAATTAAAATTAAAATTTGAAACAATTAGTTAAATAAAAAGATTTTTGAAAAAGGGTGAGGAATTTTCAAAAATTAGAGAGAGAAAAGTAGTTAGGTGGTTTTGAAAAAGATAAGAAACAAACAAAAAGTCAATTAGTTAATTGAAAAAGATTTGAAAATCAATTTTGAAAAGATAAGAAGTTAGAAAAGATTTTGAAATTGATTTTGAAAAAGATATGATTGAAGAGATATGATTGAGATTTGTTTTGAAAAAGATTTGAAAAGGTAATTAAAAAGATTTGATTTTTAAAATTAAAATTGATTACTTGACTAACAAGAAACTAAAAGATATGATTCTAGAATTTAAAGATTGAACCTTTCTTAACAAGAAAGTAACAAACTTCAAATTTTTGAATCAATCACATTAATTATTAATAAAGTTTTCGAAAATTATGAAATAAAATTAAGAAAAAGATTTTGAAAATCAATTTTTTTTTTAAATTTTCGAAAAATAATAAGAAAAATGAAAAAGATTTGATTTTTGAAAAGGATTTTGAAAAGATAGGATTTTTAAAAATGAAATCTTGAGTTGACTAACAAGAAACAACTTATTTTAAAAAATTTTTACTAAGTCAACCCAAAGATTTCGAAATTTATGAGAGAAATAAGGAAAATATATTTTTTGATTTTTTTGAGTTTAATGTGGAAAGAGAAAAACAACAAAATGACTCAAGACATAAAAATTATGAATCAAAACAACTAATGCATGCAAGAATACTATGAATGTTAAGATGAACACCAAGAACACTTTGAAGATCAAGATTAACATCAAGACTTATTTTCGAAAAATTTTCAAGAGAGGAAAACATGCAAGACACCAAACTTAGAAATTTTCAATGCTTAGACACTATGAATGCAAAAATGCATATGAAAAACAACAAAAGACACAAAACAAGAAAATATGAAGATCAAACAAGAAGGCTTATCAAGAACAACTTGAATATCATGAAGAACACCATGCATGAGTTTTTCGAAAATATTTTTGAGGAAAAAATAAAAAATATGCAATTGACACCAAACTTAAAAATTGACTCTAGACTCAAACAAGAAACACAAAATATTTTTGATTTTATGATTTTATAATTTTTTTTGGATTTTTTTTTGAAAACTATTTTTAGAAAACCAAAAAAGAAGAAAAATTTTAAAAAGATTTTTGAAAACTTTTTGAAAAGAAAATTACCTAATTTAAGCAACAAGATGAACTGTCAGTTGTCCAAACTCAAACAATCCCCGGCAACGGCGCCATAAACTTGGTGCACGAAATTGTGATCTCTATGGCGCCAACAACCTGGTACGCACAATTGTAATATCACTCTTTTTTACAACTTCGCACAACTAACCAGCAAGTGCACTGGGCCGTCCAAGTAATAAACCTTACGTGAGTAAGGGTCGATCCCACGGAGATTGTTGGTATGAAGCAAGCTATGGTCATCTTGTAAATCTCAGTCCGGCGGATTCTAATGGTTATAATGGTTTTCGAATATAAAGATAAATAAAGCATAAAATAAAGATAGAGATACTTATGTAATTCATTGGTGAGAATTTCAGATAAGCGCATGAAGATACTATGTTCCTTCTGAATCTCTGCTTTCCTACTGCTTTCATCCAATCATTCTTACTCCTTTCCATGGTAAGCTGTATGTTGGGATCACCGTTGTCAATGGCTACCGTTCGTCCTCTCAGTGAAAATGGTCCAGGTGCGCTGTCACCGCACGGCTAATTATCTGTCGGTTCTTGATCATGTTGGAATAGAATCCAGTGATTCTTTTGCATCTGTCACTACGCCCAACACTCGCGAGTTTGAAGCTCGTCACAGTTATCCCTTCCCAGATCCTACTCGGAATACCACAAACAAGGTTTAGACTTTTTGGATCTCAGGAATGGCCACCAATAATTCTAGCTTATACCATGAAGACTCCGATCTTTCGAAATGGAGGCTAAGAGATACACGCTCGATCTAAGGTAGAACGGAAGTGGTTGTCAGTCACGCGTTCATAGGTGAGAAGGATGATGAGTGTCACGGATCATCACATTCATCATGTTGAAGTACAGTGAATATCTTAGAATAAGAATAAGCATGAATTGAATAGAAAACAGTAGTAATTGCATTAATACTCGAGGAACAGCAGAGCTCCACACCTTAATCTATGGTGTGTAGAAACTCCACCGTTGAAAATACATAAGTGCAAGGTCTAGGCATGGCCGAATGACCAGCCTCCCCAAATAGCATGTGAATTTGAAAATAGGGGAAAAGACCCCTAGTACAATAGTAAAAAGTTCTATTTATACTAAACTAGCTACCAGGGTTTACAGAAATAAGTCTAAGTGCTGAAATCCACTTCTGCGGCCTACTTTGGTGTGTGCTTGGGCTAAGCATGAGCTTTACACGTGCAGAGGCTTCTCTTGGAGTTAAACGCCAAGTTGTAACATATTTTTGAAGTTTAACTCTGGTTTAAGACGTGTTTCTGGCGTTTTACTCCAGAACGCAGCATGGAGCTGGCGTTGAACGCCAGTTTGAATCATCTAAACTCGAATAAAGTATAAACTATTATATATTTCTGGAAAGCCATGGATGTCTACTTTCCAACGCATTTGAGAGCATGCCATTTGGAGTTTTGAAGCTCCAGAAAATCCATTTTGAGTGCAGGGAGGTCCGAATCCAACAGCATCTATAGTCCTTTTTCAGCCTCCTATCAGATTTTTGCTCAGGTCCCTCAATTTCAGCCAGAAAATACCTGAAATCACAGAAAAACACACAAACTCATAGTAAAGTCTAGAAATGTAAATTTTTCATAAAAACTAATAAAACATCCCTAAAAGTAGCTAGATCCTACTAAAAACTACCTAAAAACAATGCCAAAAAGCATATAAATTATCCGCTCATCACACCACAAGCACTTAATTGAGGGAACCTTTTGGATTCGACTTTTACTTTGCTTTTATTCCCAGTTAGTGATGCTCAGAGTCTTAGGCGTACTCTTTACAGCATTGGGTCATGACTTTAAGTGTTCAGTTTCATGGGTTTCTTGATCAGTAGCGGAGCTTGAAACAAAATTTTTGGGGGGCAAAAATTTAACATAAAAATTTAATAATAATATTTATATCAAAATAAAATTTATAAATATAATTATTCTTTAAGTTTGTTATGTACTAAGAAGATAATAAATAAATACTTCTACAGATAAAAAATATAAAATAGTTTATAATGGTACTCTTCGAGTTTTAAATGACTTAAAATCTTCAATAATTGAATCAGAACTAAACTTTTCAGCAATTTCTTTGTCAATGTAAATAACCAAACTATCTGCAAGAAAGTCGACTTCCATCTTGTTTCTTAACATTGTCTTTATTATTTTCATTGCTGAAAATGATCGCTCTGTGGTAGCTGTAGAAACTGGAAGAGTTAATATCAGACTGATGAGCGGATAATTTATACGCTTTTTGGCATTGTTTTTAGTATGTTTTTAGTATGTTTTAGTTAGTTTTTATTATATTTTTATTATTTTTTAGTTAAAATTCACTTTTCTGGACTTTACTATGAGTTTGTGTGTTTTTCTGTGATTTCAGGTATTTTCTGGCTGAAATTGAGGGACCTAAGCAAAAATCTGATTCAGAGGCTAAAAAGGACTGCAGATGCTGTTGGATTCTGACCTCCCTGCACTCGAAGTAGATTATCTAGAGCTACAGATACCCAATTGGCGCGCTCTCAATTGCTTTGAAAAGTAGACATCCTGGGCTTTCCAGCAATGTATAATAGTCTATACTTTGTCCGAGATTTGATGGCTCAAATCGGCGTTCCAAATCAGCTCAAAACTGCCCGTCGTTAAACGCCGAAACTGGCACAAGAATGGGAGTTAAACGCCCAAACTAGCACAAAAGCTGGCGTTTAACTCCAAGAGAAGTCTCTACACGAAAATGCTTCAATGCTCAGCCCAAGCACACACCAAGTGGGCTCGGAAGTGGATTTTTATGTCATTTACTCATTTTTGTAAACCCTAGCTACTAGTTCTCTATAAGTAGGACCTTTTGCTATTGAATTTTAGTCTTTTGATCACTTATATCTTTTGATAATGTTTTTATGATTGACCCTCTTTGGGAGGCTGGCCATTCGGCCGCGCCTAGACCTTGTTCTTATGTATTTTCAACGGTGGAGTTTCTACACACCATAGATTAAGGTGTGGAGCTCTGCTGTACCTCGAGTATTAATGCAATTACTATTGTTCTTCTATTCAATTCATCTTATTCTTGTTCTAAGATATTCATTTGCACCCAAGAACTTGATGAATGTGATGATTATGTGACGCTCATCATCATTCTCACTTATGAACGCGTGCCTGACAACCACTTCCGTTCTACAAGCAAACAAGGCTTGAATGTTTATCTCTTGGGTTCCTTAATCAGAATCTTCGTGGTATAAGCTTGAATTGATGGCGGCATTCAAGAGAATCCGGAAGGTCTAAACTTTGTCTGTGGTATTCTGAGTAGGATTTAAGGATTGAATGACTGTGACGAGCTTCAAACTCGCGATTGTGGGGCGTTAGTGACAGACGCAAAAGAATCACTGGATTCTATTCCGACATGATCAAGAACCGACAGCTGAGTAGCCATACTGTGACAGAGCGCGTTGAACATTTTCACTGAGAGGATGGGACTGTAGCCATTGACAATGGTGATGCCCAACATACAGCTTGCATGGAAAGGAGTAAGAAGGATTGGATGAAGACAGTAGGAAAGCAGAGAGACGGAAGGGACAAAGCATCTCCATACGCTTATCTGAAATTCTCACCAATGAATTACATAAGTATCTCTATCTTTATCTTCATGTTTTATTCATCATTCATAACCATTTGAATCTGCCTGACTGAGATTTACAAGATGACCATAGCTTGCTTCATACCAACAATCTTCGTGGAATCGACCCTTACTCGCGTAAGGTTTATTACTTGGACGACCCAGTGCACTTGCTGGTTAGTTGTGCGAAGTTGTGATAAAGAGTTGAGATTGCAATTGAACGTACCATGTTGATGGCGCCATTGATGATCACAATTTCGTGCACCACAGACAAATCAATCTATCAATCAAGTAATACACTTTTGACTTTTTTCTGCTAAACATCTACACAGTTCATGAATAGTTGACAAATTCTTCATTTTTGGATGCTGACGAACATCAAGAATAAAATGCTGAAGCTGAAAAGGCAATTAATCTTCTCTTGTTTAGTAAAATCTTTGGGATAGTAGCTGTCAACAAGAGTAGAAATCTTAGCAATGTCAAAATTTTTATAAGCATCCTTAGGCATGAGAGTAGAGCTCAGACTTAGTAGATCCATTTCTTAATCATTAAATCTGCTATTTAACTCTTGTAATTACTTACCAATTGTGACTAAAAATATCTCCACTCTAAAATAATGCTCAACTGTAATATGATATTTTTGGTGACATGAGCGTCCTTGCCTTGCAACATAAGAAGCAGTTAAATCAGGAATTAGAATATCATATTGCTCACAAAATGATTCCACATTTTTAATAATTCCTCCCATCTGTCATCTCTCATGCTTTGGATAAGTGTTTTTATAGAATGAACTAGTTGCACAACATTAACTATGTCTTGAGACTGCTTTTGTAAAGCTTGACAAAGAATATCAGTTATTCCCATAATATCTTTCATCAAATGTCAGATCAACACAAACTCAAATGAGGTCAGGGTATTGGACCTTTTTTATTTTTCTTTTTTTTTATTTCAAATTTTTTTTGTTGTTTCTTTTGCTTCAAGAATATTTTTTTAGTATTTCAGAGAATCAATAATATTTCTCTAATTTCCTGTTTCTCAAGAACCAATATACTCAACTTCAATATCAAATATGCACAGTTAATTCATGCATTTAGAAAATAGAGAAAAGACCACCACATCAAAAGTAAATGGAATAACTCATAATATAACTCAAGATCTTATGCATCTTACTACTTCTTTTTCAATAGATTTTTCTTTTTAAGCTTGATGTGGAATACATAAGACATCTTTAAATAAAACGAAAAATAAACTACTACTAGAAAATAAAGTAATCCTAAGAGTGATCATGCAACTAGAATAGAAAATAGATAAAAATGAAATACTAGGAAAACAGAGATAAAATAAAGATACGGAGAATAGACCTAGACCACCTCAATGATGGTGGCTATTGCTCCCTCTAGAGAATCCTTTGGAGCATTTAAGCTCCTCAATGTCACGCCCTTGCCTCCTCTGCTCCTCCATCAGTCTCCTTTGATCTTCCATCATCTGATGGATGATAGCAAATTTGTCCTAATGCTCTAGCCTCAGCTAATCAACTGATGATGTTAGCTCCCCTAGAGATGTAGTCAACTGCTCCCAGTAGTCTCGGGAAGTGAAGTACATCCCTTGAGGCATCTCCGAAATATTCTGTGGAGGTGGTGGAACGACCTCTTACTGTGTTCCTTGTGCGAGCTCCCTGGCGTGCTCCACACCCTTTCTTGTGATGGGTCTCTCATATTCAATCAGGGTATCTCCCTCTATGTAAGCTCCAGCTGCTACACATAAGCGGTGAATGAGATGAGGGAATACCAACATTGCTTGAGTGGAAGGCTTATCAGCTAGTTTATAAATCTCTTGAGGGATCACTTTATGTACCTCTACCTCGCTGCCAAGCATGATGCAGTGGATCATCATTGCTCTCTTGACTGTAACCTTAGAGTGGTTACTCGTAGGGATGATCGAACGTTAGATGAACTCCAACCATCCCCTAGCCATTGGCTTAAGGTCAAGCCTACACAGTTGGTAAGGCCGACCTTGAGCATCCCTCCTCCACTGAGCTCTAGGCACACAGATGTCAGCAAGAACTTGCTCCAACCTTTGGTCAGTATTGACCCTTCTAGTGTATGAGTGAGGGTTATTTCCTGGCTCTGGAAACTGTAGCACCACCATCGCACTCTCGGGGCTGAAATCTATGATATGCCCTCTGACCATGGTGCACTAGTTTTTTGGCTCAGAGTTCACGCTTGAATCATGCTTCTTTGTGACCCAGGCATTGGCATAAAATTTCTGCACCATCAGGATTGGGCATTGAACGGCATATGGGGATCCCTTTTTTTCTGGCGTTCAACGCCATGGATGGGCATTGAACGCCCTTGGGGGACTAAAAGTTGGTCCTGGACTGCTCCTATCTGGACGTTAAATGCCCAAGCTTCCATCCCTCTTCTGGTACTGAATGCCGGTTCTGGCGTTCAACGCCAACAAGGGGCATCCTCCAGTGTGTTCTATTTTCCTGGTACGCGTTCCTATTTCTGTTCTAAGTGCTACACATGATCACAAACGTTAAAAATATGAGGAAAACTATGAAAATCAATAGAAAATAAAAGGAAATGAAGTCAAACTCAAATAAACAAAAATAACATAAAAGAAAATAAAAGTAAACTATAGGATACGTATGGTTGGGTTACCTCCCAATAAATGCTTCTTTACTGTCATTAGCTTGACAGGCAGCTCTTTTTACAGAGGTTCATAAGAGCTCAGATCTTCACCCCTCATGGTGAACTTCCTTCCTGTGCTCTCATGAATCAGTTCAACATGCTTCAGAGACAGGATCCGGTTCACAGTGTATGGTATTACTGGACTTCTGGTGAAGACAACTCTCATGCCAGGTGAGAAGTCTTCAGTGGGAATCTTCTTGTTTCTCCAGCCTTTTGGTACTTTCTTCTTGGTGCCTCCTTCTTCAATGGTTGTGGTGAGTGTCCAACACCAAACTTAGGTTTGATATCAAGGGGTTCTATATGGCTTTGCACTGTGAGAGAAGGTTAAAACACTAAGTATTGTATTGTAGTACCTCCATTATTAGAGAGAGAGAGTGAGGGTTGGGCATCTTAAACATTATATGGTCCTCTCATAATCTTAGAAGTAACTCTCCTTTCTCGACATCAATCAAGGCCTTTCCAGTGGCTAGGAAGGGCCTTCCTAGGATGATGGAGTCATTCTTTTCCTCTCCAGTGTCAAGGATCACGAAGCATGCAGGGAAGTAAAGGTTTTCAACCTTTACAAAGACATTCTCCACCATTTCATATCACGCTTCAGGGACTTGTTTGTCATCCCTAGTGAGATCCTTATGGGCTGTACCGATGGATTCCCAGCTTTTTCATCACAAAAAGAGGCATCAGATTTATGCTTGATTCAAGGTAGCATAATGGCTTCTTAAATATAATGGTCCCTATAGTGCAAGGAATCAGGAAGCTTCCGGGATCTGGCATTTTTGGAGGTAGCTTCTTTTGCACTAATGCACTGCACTCCTTTGTCAGCACCACAGTTTTATCTCCCCTCAGGGCCGTTTGCTCAAAAATTACACTTTTTAAACAGGCTATATAGGGTGGTTTCTTTTCCAACACCTCAGCAAAAGAAATATTGACTTGTAGCTTCTTGAGAATTGCCAAGGATTGAGCAATTTGCTCATCCTCAGTTTCCTATTGCATGTTCAGGGGGTGTTGTGCTTCAGGGTCCTTCATCTCTATAGGGGCGTGTACAAGTGCATTCCCAGTCTCATCTTGAGCCTTGTTCTCATTTAAATCCTCAGCAGCTTGCTCCTCATTGGGTTCGGCCTCCTTGTCCACAGTGAGGACCTTGCACTCTTTTCTTGGATTTACCTTTGTGTTACTAGGGAGAGTGTTGGGAGGTTTCTAAGGTATCCTTCTGCTCAACTGACCCACTTGTATCTTCAAGTTCCGAATTGAGGACCAAGTTTCTACCATAAAGCTATGGGTGGTCTCGAAGAGGTTGGAAACTGTTGTGGCTAAGTCAGAGAGCTTTTGCTGAGGCATCTCCATCAGCTGCTGAGAGGGTTGGAACTGTCTGTTGTTAAACCTGTTTTGATTGGTTCCACCCTGATCATTGTTGAAGCCTTGTTGAGGCCTCTATTGATGTCTCCACCCAAAGTTAGGATGATTCCTCCATCTCTGATTAAAATTGTTTGCATAGGAATTATTATTGGTATTTCTGGAGGAATTCCCCATGTAATTCACTTTCTCCATGGTTGTCAGAGCAATGTCACCAGTGTCCCCTTGAGTATAACTCCCAGTCATGTCATATGATGCTTCTTGTGTGTTTATAGCTAAAACCTGCATCCCACTTAAGTGTTGAGAGATCATGTTAATCTGTTGGGACATAAGCTTGTTTTGAGCTAAAATGGTGTCCAGTGTGTCCACTTCCATGACTCTTTTCTTCTGAGTACTTCCAATGTTCACAGGGTTCCTTTCAGAAGTGTACATGTATTAATTGTTGGCAATCATCTTAATGAGCACATGTACTTCCTCAAGCGTCTTCTACATGTGCAGTGATCTGCCTACAGAGTGATCCAATGACATCTTGGCCATTTCAGAGAGGCCATCATAAAAGATCTCTAGCATGGTCCAGTCTGAGATTATATCGGGAGGGATTCGCCTGATCAGCTGCTTGTACCTCTCCCAAGCCTCATAGAGGGATTCTTTCTCTTTCTGTCTGAATGTTTGGACTTCTACTCTAAGCTTACTCAGCTTCTAGGGTGGAAAGAATTTGGCCAGAAATCTGGTGACCACCTTGTCCCATGTGTCCAGGCTCTCCTTAGGCTGAGAATCTAGCCATAGCTTTGCTCTGTCCCTTACAGCAAAAGGAAAGAGCACGAGCTTGTAAACCTCAAGGTTCACTCCATTCGTCTTGACCTATCACAGATCTGTAAAAAATATATAAACTTGTTGGGGTCCTCCTGCAGGAGTCCACGAAACTGACAATTCTGTTGCACCAGAGTGATAATTTGAGGCTTGAGCTCAAAATTGTTGGCACCAATGGCAGGGACTGATATGCTATGCCCATAGAAGTCAGTAGTGGATGCAGTGTATGAGCCAAGCACTTTCCTGGCATGCTCTTCAGCGTTTGGATTTCCTCCAGCCATATCGGCCTCTTCATCTTCCTTCTCAAAAGTTTTCGTGAGATTTTCTCCGGTTTTGCAAGCTCTAGCTTGTTGCAAACACTGCCTTAAGGTCCTTTCAGGATCAGGATTAAAAAGGGGTTCTTTATCCATATTCATGCTCATAAACAACAAGAAACAAAGAAGAGGTGTGAGTCTCTGATAAACCGCTATTTTACAGTTTACTTTGTACTCAGTTGAGTGGATTTTATCCATTATTCTCACACTTATTCATAGAATTTGCATGTTTTACATTTTCCTTCCTGATTTTGTGCTATGATTAAAAACATGCTTCTTTGGCCTTAAATTTGCTAGTTTTAATCCTCTCTTATTACCATTCGATGTCGTGATACATTTGTTAAGTGTTTTCAGGGTTTATAGGATAGGAATGGCTTAGAGGATAGAAAGGAAGCATGCAAAAGTGGAAGGAACACAAGAAATTGAAGGAATTGCTAAGCTGTCAATTCTGACCTCTTCGTACTAAATCGATCATAACTTGAGCTACAGAGGTTCGAAGGAGGCGGTTTTAGTTGCGTTGGAAAGCTAACATTTGGGGCTTCAAAATGATATGCAATTTGCCATAGTTGCCTAGCAGTTAGGTGACGCATATGCATCACCCATGCATGCGTGTCACAGGATCAACTTGACAAGTGCATGAGGCAATCGATGCATACGTGTGGATGACGCGTATGCGTGACCAGGAATTGTTTAGAGATGCGTACGCGTGACGAGCATCACATGCTGCAATTTTTGGACTGCTTTGAACCCAGTTTCAGGCCCAAAAATACTGATTAGAGGCTGCAGAGTGGAGCTGAAAATGGGGAATCATTCATTCACATTTTGATTCATATATATTAGGTTTTAGATGTAGTTTTCTAGAAAGAGATGTCTCTCTCCTCTCTCTAGATTTTAGGGTTTTTACTCTTGTTCCTTCTCAATTTCAGAATTCTACCTTTAATTTAGTTTTCTTCTACTTTTATTTGTTTAAGCATTTTAGTTCATCTTCTTCTCTTGTTGATTCCTTTATTTTGTTAATTTAGTTTATGAGTTCACGTGTTATTCTCAATTTTCATTAATGCAATTTATGCTTCATGTTTCTTATTGTTCAGTTGCTTTGTTATTGTTATTTCCTTGCTTTGGTTAGTCTTAAATTTTGCTTTGCCTTGTTAGTTTTCTATGTTTCTACTTTATGCCTTCCAAGTGTTCGATAAAATATTTGGTTGGATTTTTAATTAGATTTTTATGTTCATAACTTGGATTGATCAATTAGAAACTCTTGAATTATCAAAATTCTTTTGTTGATTGGTGGTGCACGAAATTGCAATCACACTTTTTGCAATTCCGCACAACTAACCAGCAAGTGCACTGGGTCGTCCAAGTAATACCTTACGTGAGTAAGGGTCGATCCCACGGAGATTGTCGGTTTTGAACGCCGGTTTGGGCCATCAAATCTTGGGCAAAGTATGGACTATCATATATTGCTGGAAAGCCCAGAATGTCTACTTTCCAACGCCGTTGAGAGCTCGCCAATTGGGCTTCTGTAGCTCCAGAAAATCCACTTCGAGTACAGGGAGGTCAGAATCCAACAGCATCTGCAGTCCTTTTTAGTCTCTGAATCAGATTTTTGCTCAGGTCCCTCAATTTCAGCCAGAAAATACCTGAAATCATAGAAAAACACACAAACTCATAGTAAAGTCCAGAAAAGTGAATTTTAACTAAAAACTAACAAAAATATACTAAAAACTAACTAGATCATACTAAAAACATACTAAAAACAATGCCAAAAAGCGTACAAATTATCCGCTCATCACAACACCAAACTTAAATTGTTGCTTGTCCTCAAGCAACTGAAAATCAAATAAGATAAAAAGAAGAGAATATGTAATGAATTCCAAAAATATCTATGAAGATCAGTATTAATTAGATGAGCGGGGCTTTTAGCTTTTTGCCTCTGAACAGTTTTGGCATCTCACTCTATCCTTTGAAATTCAGAATGATTGGCTTCTTTAGGAACTCAGAATCCAGATAGTGTTATTGATTTTCCTAGTTAAGTATGATGATTCTTGAACACAGCTACTTATTAAGTCTTGGCCGTGGCCCAAAGCACTCTGTCTTCCAGTATTACCACCGGATACATACATGCCACAGACACATAATTGGGTGAACCTTTTCAGATTGTGACTCAGCTTTGCTAGAGTCCCCAACTAGAGGTGTCCAGGGTTCTTAAGCACACTCTTTTTGCCTTGGATCTCACTTTTATTTCTTTCTTTTTCTTTCTTTTTCTTTCTTTTTCTCTTTCTTTTTCTTTCTTTCCTTTTTTTTCGAATTTTTTTTTGTATTCACTGCTTTTTCTTGCTTCAAGAATCATTTTTATGATTTTTCAGATCCTCAGTAACATGTCTCCTTTTTCATCATTCTTTCAAGAGCCAACATTCATGAACCACAAATTCAAAAGACATATGCACTGTTTAAGCATACATTCAGAAAACAAAAATATTGCCACCACATCAAAATAATTAAACTGTTATAAAATTCAAAATTCATGCAATTCTTCTCTTTTTCAATTAAGAACATTTTTCATTTAAGAAAGGTGATGGATTCATAGGACATTCATAACTTTAAGGCATAGACACTAAGATACTAATGATCACAAGACACAAACATAGACAAACATAAGCATAATTTTCGAAAAACAGAAAAATAAAGAACAAGGAAATTAAAGAACGGGTCCACCTTAGTGATGGCGGCTTGTTCTTCCACTTGAAGATCCTATGGAGTGCTTGAGCTCCTCAATGTCTCTTCCTTGTCTTTGTTGCTCCTCTCTCATGATTTTTTGATCTTCTCTAATTTCATGGAGGAGGATGAAATGTTCTTGGTGCTCCACCCTTAGTTGTCTCATGTTGGAACTCAATTCTCCTAGGGAGGTGTTTAGTTGCTCCCAATAGTTTTGTGGAGGAAAGTGCATCCCTTGAGGCATCTCAGGGATTTGATGATGAGAGGGGTCTCTTGTATGCTCCATCCTCTTCTTAGTAATGGGCTTGTCCTCATCAATGGGGATGTCTCCCTCTATGTCAACTCCAACTGAATAACAGAGGTGACAAATGAGATGAGGAAAGGCTAACCTTGCCAAGGTAGAGGACTTATCCGCCACCTTATAAAGTTCTTGAGCTATAACTTCATGAACTTCTACTTCTTCTCCAATCATGATGCTATGGATCATGATAGCCCGGTCTAGAGTAACTTCGGACCGGTTGCTAGTGGGAATGATTGAGCGTTGGATAAACTCCAACCATCCTCTAGCCACGGGCTTGAGGTCATGCCTTCTTAGTTGAATCGGCTTTCCTCTTGAATCTCTCTTCCATTGGGTGCCCTCTTCACAAATGTCTGTGAGGACTTGGTCCAACCTTTGATCAAAGTTGACCCTTCTAGTGTAAGGATGTTCATCTCCTTGCATCATGGGCAAGTTGAATGCCAACCTTACATTTTCCGGACTAAAATCCAAGTATTTCCCCCGAACCATAGTAAGCCAATTCTTTGGGTTCGGGTTCACACTTTGATCATGGTTCTTGGTGATCCATGCATTGGCATAGAACTCTTGAACCATTAAGATTTCGACTTGTTGAATGGGGTTGGTAAGAACTTCCCAACCTCTTCTTCGGTTCTCATGTCAGATCTCCGGATATTCACTCTTTTTGAGTTTGAAGGGGACCTCGGGGATCACCTTTTTCAAGGCCACAACTTCATAGAAGTGGTCTTGATGCACCCTTGAGATGAATCTCTCCATCTCCCATGACTCGGAGGTGGAAGCTTTTGCCTTCCCTTTCCTCTTTCTAGAGGTTTCTCCGGCCTTGGATGCCATAAATGGTTATGGAAAAACAAAAAGCAATACTTTTACCACACCAAACTTAAAAGGTTTGCTCGTCCTCGAGCAAAAGAAGAAAGAAGAGAGTAGAAGAAGAAGAAATGAGGAGATGGAGATGGCTTTGTGGTTCGGCCAAAAGAGGGAGAAGTAGTGTTTAAGTTGTGTGAAAATGAAAGAGTGAAGATGGGTTTATATAGGAGTTGGGGGAGGGGTAGGGTTCGGTCATGTATGGGTGGGTTTGGGTGGGAAAGTGGTTTTGAATTTGAATGGTGAGGTAGGTGGGGTTTTATGAAGGATGGATGTGAGTGGTGAAGAGAAAGATGGGATTTGATAGGTGAAGGGTTTTTGGGGAAGAGGTGTTGAGGTGATTGGTGAATGGGTGAAGAAGAAGAGAGAGTGGTGGGGTAGGTGGGGATCCTGTGGGGTCCACAGATCCTGAGGTGTCAAAGAAAAGTCATCCCTGCACCAAGTGGCGAGCAAAATTGCTCTTCATGCCAATTCTGGCATTAAACGCCGGGCTGGTGCCCATTTCTGGCGTTTAACGCCAAGTTCTTGCCCTTTACTGGCATTTAACGCCAGTCTGGTGCCCCTTTCTGGCGTTAAACGCCTAGAATGGTGCCAGACTGGGCGTTAAATGCCCATCTGCTAACCTTACTGGCGTTTAAATGCCAACAGGATCTTCCTCCAGGGTGTGCTGTTTTTCTTTCTATTTTTCTTTCTGTTTCTGCTTTTTCAATTGATTTTGTGACTTCTCATGATCATCAACCTACAGAAAACATAAAATAACAAAGGAAAATAGATAAATATAATAAGATTGGGTTGCCTCCCAACAAGCGCTTCTTTAATGTCAGTAGCTTGACAGAGGGCTCTCATGGAGCCTCACAGATGCTCAGAGCAATTGGAACCTCCCAACACCAAACTTAGAGTTTGAATGTGGGGGTTCAACACCAAACTTTAGAAGTTGGTTGTGGCCTCCCAACACCAAACTTAGAGTTTGACTGTGGGGGCTCTGTTTGACTCTGTTTTGAGAGAAGCTCTTCATGCTTCCTTTCCATGGTGACAGGGGGATATCCTTGAGCCTTAAACACAAAGGATTCTTCATTCACTTAAATGATCAATT
This sequence comes from Arachis hypogaea, assembly GCF_003086295.3. Lineage (NCBI taxonomy): Eukaryota > Viridiplantae > Streptophyta > Magnoliopsida > Fabales > Fabaceae > Arachis > Arachis hypogaea. Next base: position 53,507,804 of record NC_092038.1, read on the forward strand.
CTCCTCTATCAACATCAATCACAGCCTTTGTTGTGGCTAGGAAGGGTCTGCCAAGGATGATGGGTTCATCCATGCACTTCCCAGTCTCTAGGACTATGAAATCAGCAGGGATGTAATGGTCTTCAACTTTTACCAGAACATCCTCTACAAGTCCATAAGCTTGTTTTCTTGAATTGTCTGCCATCTCTAGTGAGATCTTTGCAGCTTGCACCTCAAAGATCCCTAGCTTCTCCATTTCAGAGAGAGGCATGAGGTTTACACTTGACCCTAGGTCACACAAGGCCTTCTTGAAGGTCATGGTGCCTATGGTACAAGGTATTGAAAACTTCCCAGGATCCTGTCTCTTTTGAGGTAATTTCTGCCTAGACAAGTCATCCAGTTCTTTGGTGAGCAAATGGGGTTCATCCTCCCAAATCTCATTTCCAAATAACTTGTCATTTAGCTTCATGATTGCACCAAGGTATTTAGCAACTTGCTCTTCAGTGACATACTCATCCTCTTCAGAGGAAGAATACTCATCAGAGCTCATGAATGGCAGAAGTAAGCCCAATGGAATCTCTATGGTCTCATTTTGAGCCTCAGATTCCCATGGTTCCTCATTGGTGAACTCATTGGAGGCCAGTGGACGTCCATTGAGGTCTTCCTCAGTGGCGTTCGCTGCCTCTTCCTCCTCTCCAAATTCGGCCATGTTGATGGCTTTGCACTCCCCTTTTGGATTTTCTTCTGTATTGCTTGGAAGAGTACTAGGAGGGAGTTCAGTAATTTTCTTGCTCAGCTGACCCACTTGTCCCTCCAAGTTTCTAATGGAGGACCTTGTTTCAGTCATGAAACTTTGAGTGGTTTTGATTAGATCAGAGACCATGGTTGCTAAGTCAGAGTGGTTCTACTTAGAACTCTCTGTCTGTTGCTGAGAAGATGATGGAAAAGGCTTGCCATTGCTAAACCTGTTTCTTCCACCATTATTATTGTTGAAACCTTGTTGAGGTCTCTGTTGATCCTTCCATGAGAGATTTGGATGATTTCTCCATGAAGGATTATAGGTGTTTCCATAGGGTTCTCCTATGTAATTCACCTCTTCCATTGAAGGGTTCTCAGGATCATAAGCTTCTTCTTCAGATGAAGCTTCCTTAGTACCACCTGGTGCATTTTGCATTCCAGACAGACTTTGAGAAATCATATTGACTTACTGAGTCAATATTTTGTTCTGAGCCAATATGGCATTCAGAGTATCAATCTCAAGGACTCCTTTCTTCTGATTTGTCCCATTGTTCACAGGATTTCTTTCAGAAGTGTACATGAATTGGTTATTTGCAACCATTTCAATTAGTTCTTGAGCTTCTGTAGGCGTCTTCTTCAGATGAAGAGATCCTCCAGCAGAGCTATCCAAGGACATCTTGGACAGTTCAGACAGACCATCATAGAAAATACCTATGATGCTCCATTCAGAAAGAATGTCAGAGGGACACTTTCTGATTAATTGTTTGTATCTTTCCCAAGCTTCATAGAGGGATTCTCCTTCCTTCTGTCTGAAGGTTTGGACTTCCACTCTAAGCTTACTCAATTTTTGAGGTGGAAAGAACTTTGCCAAGAAGGCATTGACTAGCTTTTCCCAAGAGTTCAGGCTTTCTTTAGGTTGTGAGTCCAACCATATCCTAGCTCTGTCTCTTACAGCAAAAGGGAATAGCATAAGTCTGTAGACCTCAGGGTCAACCCCATTAGTCTTGACAGTGTCACAGATTTGCAAGAATTCAGCTAAAAACTGATGAGGATCTTCCAATGGAAGTCCATGGAACTTGCAATTCTGTTGCATTAGAGAAACTAATTGAGGCTTAAGCTCAAAGTTGTTTGCTCCAATGGCAGGGATAGAGATGCTTCTCCCATAGAAGTCGGGAGTAGGTGCAGTAAAGTCACCCAGCACCTTCCTTGCATTGTTGGCATTGTTGTTGTTTTCGGCTGCCATGGGGTCTTCTTCTTTGAAGATTTATGTTAGGTCCTCTACAGAGAGTTGTGCCTTAGCTTCTCTTAGCTTTCGCTTCAAGGTCCTTTCAGGTTCAGGGTCAGCCTCAACAAGAATGCTTTTGTCTTTGCTTCTGCTCATATGAAAGAGAAGAAAACAAGGAAATATGGAATCCTCTATGTCACAGTATGGAGATTCCTTGAGGTGTCAGAGGAAAAGAAAAATAGAAGGAAAAGGTAGAAAATTCGAACTTATCAAGAAAGATGGAGTTCGAATTGTGCATTAAGGAATAGTGTTAGTCCATAAATAGAAGGATGTGAGGAGAGGGGAAGAAATTTTCGAAAATATTAAAAAGGTTTTAAAAAAAACATTTTGAAAAACTTTAATTGATTTTCAAAAATAAGAGTGGGAAAGAAATCAAGTGATTTTTGAAAAAGATTTGATTGAAAACTATTTTGAAAAAGATGTGGTTAAGAAGATATGATTGGTTTTAAAAAGATGTGATTGAGAAAATATGATTTGAAAAATATTTTAAAAGATTTGATTTTAAAAATTAATAACTTGGCTAACAAGAAAAGATATGATTCAAACATTAAACCTTTCTCAACAGAAAAGGCAACATACTTGAAATGTTGAATCAAATCATTAATTGATAGCAAGTATTTTTGAAAATGGAAAGAAATTTGATTTTGAAAAAGATTTGATTGAAAAGATATGATTTAAAAAAGATTTGATTTTGAAAAATTTTGAAAACTAAAAAAATTTGAATTGAAAACAGAATCTTCCCTCTTGTGCCATCCTGGCGTTAAACGCCCAGAATGGTGCACATTCTGGCGTTTAACGCCCAAACTACTACCATTTTGGGCGTTAAACGCCCAGCCAGGCACCCTGGCTGGCGTTTAAACGCCAGTCTGTCTTCTTCACTGGGCATTTTGAACGCCCAGCTTTTTCTGTGTAATTCCTCTGCTGTATGTTCTGAATCTTCAATCCTCTGTATTATTGACTTGAAAAGACACAAATTAAAAAAATATTTTTGGATTTTCAATAATAAGGAATAATCAAAATGCAACTAAAATCAAATAAACAATGCATGCAAGATACCAAACTTAGCAGTTTGTATACTACTGACACTAACAAAATGAGAATGCATATGAGAAACACAAAACACTCAAGTCAAGAGAATTTAAAGATCAGAGCAAGAAAATCATCAAGAATTACTTGAAGATCCTTAAGACACAAAGATGAATGCAAGAAAAAAAAATAGAAACATGCAATTGACACCAAACTTAACATGAGACTCTAGACTCAACAAGAAACATACAATATTTTTGGTTTTTTATGATTTTGTAAATTTTTTGGTTTTTTCGAAAATTAAGTGGAAAAGAAAATAAAGATATCAAAATTCTTAATGAGAATTCCAGGAATCATGCAATGTTAGTCTAAAGCTTCAGTCTAAAGGAATTAGACATGGCTAGCCAAGCTTCAGCAGAACATTGCATTCAAGAGCTAAATTGATAAAGATCAATCAGCTTTGGTGATGATAAGAACATCACCTTGAAACACTAGAATTCATTCTTAAGAACTCTGAAGAAAAATACCTAATCTAAGCAACAAGATGAACCGTCAGTTGTCCATACTCGAACAATCCCCGGCAACGGCGCCAAAAACTTGGTGCACGAAATTGCAATCACACTTTTTGCAATTCCGCACAACTAACCAGCAAGTGCACTAGGTCGTCCAAGTAATACCTTACGTGAGTAAGGGTCGATCCCACAGAGATTGTCGGCTTTGAACGCCGGTTTGGGCCATCAAATCTTGGGCAAAGTATGGACTATCAAATATTGCTGGAAAGCCCAGAATGTCTACTTTCCAACGCCGTTGAGAGCGCGCCAATTGGGCTTCTGTGGCTCCAGAAAATCCACTTCAAGTGCAGGGAGGTCAGAATCCAACAGCATCTGCAGTCCTTTTTAGTCTCTGAATCAGATTTTTGCTCAGGTCCCTCAATTTCAGCCAGAAAATACCTGAAATCACAGAAAAACACACAAACTCATAGTAAAGTCCAGAAAAGTAAATTTTAACTAAAAACTAATAAAAATATACTAAAAACTAACTAGATCATACTAAAAACATACTAAAAACAATGCCAAAAAGCGTACAAATTATCCGCTCATCAATTAGTGATTGGAAATTGCTAGTTGGCTTAGGCTTCACTAAATCTAGTCTGTGATTAGACTTGTGAACTTAAGTTGATTTTGCTCACTTAACTTTCCTTCATTGTTAGAGGTTACCTAAGTGAAAGCAAAAGGCATTTACCATCACAAGTGATAATGATAATGATAATGATAGAAATTCTAATTCTCAATCCTTGCTAGGACATTTTCTTAGTTATTATTTTATTTCCTTGTTATTTTACTTTATTGTTTCTTATTCCAAAACCCAAAAATATACTTTCCCATAACCAATAATAACTACACTTTTCTGCAATTCCTTGAGAGATTAACTGAGGTTTAAATACTTCGGTTAATTTTATTGTGTTTGCTTAAGTGACAAACAATTTAAATGTTGATTGAGGTTTAATTGTCAATTTAGAACTATACTTGCAACGTGATTATTTTTGTGAAAATTCTTTTCCGATATTTTTCCTCCGCCAGTCTCTATGTCAGAGTATTAAAAGACTCCCAGTGCGGTATCCTAATAAAGAAATAAAGTAAGATAAAGTAAACAGTTAACAAAAACACTAAAAATTAAAGTTGAAAGATTTAGCCTAAGAATTTTCGAAAATTAGAAAGAAAGGGGTTCAAAAGTTTTCGAATTTCAAAAAGAAAGAAAAAGAAAAATTAAAGAAACACCAAACTAAAAAATTGAATAAAACAAGATAAAGTAAACAATTAACTAAGAAAGATTTAAAAATAGAGATGGAAGATTTAATTTAAAAATTTTTGAAAACTTAGAAAGAAAAGATTTTAAAAATTTTTGAAATTCAAAAAAGAAAGAGAAAAGACTTAAAGAAACACCAAACTTAAGATTTGAGAATAACTAACACAAAATTTGAAAATCAAGGAGAAGATAAATAAGATAAAGATCCAAAATCAAGAAAAATGAACTAGATATGATTCAAAAATCAAAAGGAAAGATAAAGATAAGATAACTAGAACAAAATTTAAAAATCAAGGAAAAGATAAATAAGATAAAGATTGAAAATCAAGAAAGATAACAAGATAAGATTCAAAAATTAAAAAGAAAATTAATTAAACCAGAAAAATCACTAAAGGGACACCAAACTTAAAATTTGAATTTAAATAAAAAGAAGATAACAAAAGTTCGAAAGAAAAAAAAGGATAAGATAAACAGGATAGAAATCGAAAATTCAAGAAGACAAAAAAGATAAAAAGAAACACAAAACTTAAAATTTGAAATCAAATAAAATTAAGATAGCAAAAACAAAAGAAAAAATTTTCGAAATTATGGGGAAGATTAAATAAGATAACAATCGAAAATTAAGAAAAATGAATAAGCAAGATTTCGAAAATCAAAAGAAAGATAATTAAATAAAAACTAATAAAAATACATAATCTAAGCAACAAGACAACCTGTTGTTGTGAATCATGAACAATTCCCGGCAATGGCATCAAAAACTTGATGCGCTAAACTTGAACTCGCACAACTTTACCGGCAAGTGCACCATGTCATCCAAGTAATACCTCATGTGAGTGAGGATCAATCTCATAAGAATTGTTGGATTGAGCAAGCAATAGTTATCTTGCTGGGCTTAGTCAGGTAAACAGTGAAAGATGGTTGTTGGTGTAAAATGCAGAAGTAGTAAAAAGAAAATAAATAAAGCAATTAAACAGAATTGGAGTAAAACAATAATGAGAAAACAGTTAAGGTCTCGGAGATGTTTACTTTTTTGGATTAAAACGTCTCACCAACTATTTTAACAATGGGTGATTCATTTTATGGCAAACCATAAGTGACTAAAACCTAATCTCTTTGCGATTTAATGTCCTCTAATCCTACTAAAACGCCACATATAAGGTTAGTTAATTCAGATCAGAGGGTGAAGTTCAGAAAACTAGTTTGGTGCCACAAAAACCTCAATTACCCAAAGCTAACAAGATTGTATGTTGCATATCCGGTTAGTTCACATAATTAGCAGTTTAGGAGGAGTGCTTTCAAGCTGTAGCTCAATTGAGATATCTCTCTTGAGAATCACAAGAGCTCATGTAGAGTAAAGGTCATACTCTCGTTCCACCCAGATTCATAAGATTAAGAACAAAAATAACACCTTAGAATTGAATCAAACATTAATTAAAATAGAAGAATAATAGTTCTAATCCATAGAAATAAATAGAGCTCCTAACCTTAACCAGGAGGTTTAGTTGCTCATAACTTTACAAAGAAAAATAGGTTTCTAAAAAAGATGTGGAAATAGAAGAATTCCAAAACCTAGGTGGTCTCCTCCTTAAATACCAACTTAATAATAAATGCTAAACTTAAAAGATATTATTTTAAAAAATTACAAAGATAAAATAAAATAAGCTAAGAAGTGCTAAATCCACTTTAGAGGCCCAATAGATGTGAAACGGACAGCAAGCTGGCGTTCAACGCCAGGATATGACGTTGAATGTCCAAAGAGGAGTGTGCGCTTCTAACTCTAGCCCCTTGCTGGCGTTGAAAGTATCTCATAAACTAGTAACAAATCAATAAGTATCTCATAAATATTTTAGTCGCAATGGAGTCTTTAATTTGTCACCATCATCAATAACGAGTATGTTTCTAATGTTTTCCAGAATATTAGTTAGAATACCAATTTTGTCGCTATACTAAAATATATCTCATATTATTTTTTATTTTAGTTATTGAACTAAAATTATAACACTTACAAATAAAATTAGTTCATCAAAATTATACATATTTAAAAAATTTCAAACCATGTTTAAAGAAATTAGGTATTAAAACTTAACCTAATAATAACCAAGCCTTTGGGTTTGATCAAATGGTATTCTATCTATTTAATAACTCTAAAAAACATGACTTAATTAGTAAACTAACAAAGAAAAAAGCTTAATCACAATATCATATAATAGTAAGTATTCACTCACTTCTGTAGAGATGTATCAATTTGGTTGCCTAAATGTGATCCTGCTTCTATAAAATTCATTATACATTGCACATCTCAGTTCCTCGTTGCACATTAAAAATTTTTAAAAAATGAAAAATACAAACAACACCTAAGACTTGCCATATCAATTGCACAAAGAATATGTCTACCAGTTCTACCTTTAGTTTCACCAATGTTGTCACTTATATTGTGATCAAACTAAAAAAATATAAAAAAAGTAATATCAGTAAATAACATCTTAGAAAAAGGCTAATTAAAGAAAATCTTCAAATGCATCTTAGAGTAATTACCTAACACCAACAATGTCACGAAATTCATAATCCATGCTTCGAAGCATATCGTTGTGGAAATCATATGTTAGGGGAAGCCTAAGAATATCACAATACTGTTCCCACTCTTTTGTCTTTTTAATCAGACTTTGGATATACTTTGGCTGTATCACTGATGAGCTGATATTTTATACGCTTTTTGGCATTATTTTTGCATAGTTTTTAGTATGATTTAGTTAGTTTTTAGTATATTTTTATTAGTTTTTAAGCAAAATTCACATTTCTGGACTTTACTATGAGTTTGTGTGTTTTTCTATGATTTCAGGTATTTTCTGGCTGAAATTGAGGGACTTGAGCAAAAATCTGATTCAAAGGCTGAAAAAGGACTACAAATGCTGTTGGATTCCTACCTCCCTGCACTCGAAATGGAATTTTTGGAGCTACAGAAGTTCAAATGGCGCGCTCTTAATTCCGTTGAAAATTAGACTTCTAGGGCTTTCCAGCAATATATAATAGTCCATACTTTGCCCGAGTTTAGACAATGCAAACCGGCGTTTAACGCCAGCTTTTTGTCCTATTCTGGCGTTAAACGCCAGAAATAAGTTACAAACTGGCGTTCAACTCCAAGGAAGACCTCTACACGTGAAAGCTTCAATGCTCAGCCTAAGCACACACCAAGTGGACCTGGAAGTAGATTTCTGCATCATTTACTGATTTCTGTATACCTAGTATCTAGTCTAGCATAAATAGGACTTTTTACTATTGTATTTTCATCTTGGTATCTATCTTTGATCAGTTTATGCAATCTTAGACATTTGGGGGCTGGCCTCATGGCCATGCCTGGACCTTCATCACTTATGTATTTTCAACGGTGGATTTTCTACACACCATAGATTAAGGGTGTGGAGCTCTGCTGTTCATCGAGTATTAATACAATTACTACTATTTTCTATTCAATTCATGCTTATTCTTATTCTAAGATATTCATTCGCACTTCAACCTGATGAATGTGATGATCCGTGACACTCATCACCATTCTCACTTATGAACACGTGCCTGACAAACACTTCTGTTCTACCTGCGAAAGCTAGAGTGTGTTTCTCTTGGATTCCTGGTCCACGATGCATGGTTGCCTTTCCTGACAACAGAGCCTTCCATTCCTTGAGATTAGAGATTTCGTGGTATAAGCTAGAATCCATTGGCAGCATTCTTGAGATCCGAAAAGTCTAAACCTTGTCTGTGGTATTCTGAGTAGGATCTGGGATGGGATGACTATGACGAGCTTCAAACTCGTGACTGTAGGGTATGGTGATAGACGTAAAAGGATAGTAAATCCTATTCCTACACAATCGAGAACCAACATCTGATTAGCCATGCGGGAAACTGTAGAGGACATTTTTCACTGAGAGGATGGGAAGAAGCCATTGACAACGGTGACGCCCTACATACAACTTGCCATGGAAAGGAGTATGAAGGATTGGATGAAGGTAGTAGGAAAGCAGAGATTCGAGAGGGATAAAGCATCTCCATACACTTATCTGAAATTCTCACCAATGTTTTACATAAGTATCTCTATCTTTATTTTACATTTTATTTATATTTTAATTATCAAAACTCCATAACCATTTGAATCCGCCTGACTGAGATTTACAAGATGACCATAGCTTGCTTCAAGCCGTCAATCTCCGTGGGATCGACCCTTACTCACGTAAGGTTTATTACTTGGACGACCCAATGCACTTGCTGGTTAGCTGTGCAAAGTTGTGAAAAAGAGTGATATTACAATTGTGCGTACCAAGTTGTTGGCGCCATTGAGATCACAATTTCATGCACCAAGTTTTTGGCGCCATTGCCGGGGATTGTTCGAGTTTGGACAACTGACGGTTCATCTTATTGCTCAGATTAGGTAATTTTCTTCTTATTTTATTTTCAAAAAGTTTTCAAAAAATTTTTTCTTCTTTTTCGTTTTTCTAAAATAATTTTCAAAAAAAAATCCAAAAAATTTTCATAAAAATAAAAAATATTTTGTGTTTCTTGTTTGAGTCTTGAGTCAAATTTTAAGTTTGGGGTCAATTGCATATTTTTAATTTTCTAAAAATTTTCGAACAAAAAAATTCATGCATTGCATTCTTCATGATCTTCAAGTTGTTCTTGACAAGTCTTATTGTTTGATCTTCATATTTTCTTGTTTTGTGTCTTTTGTTGTTTTTCATATGCATTTTTGAATTATTAGTGTCTAAACATGAAAATTTTCTAAGTTTGGTGTCTTGCATGTTTTTGTTTTCTTAAAAATTTTTCAAAAATAAGTTCTTGATGTTCATCATGATCTTCAAAGTGTTCTTGGTGTTCATCTTGACATTCAAAGTGTTCTTGCTGCATCATTTATTTTAATCCAAAATTTTTATGTGTTGAGTCATTTTGTGATTTTTCTCTCTCATCATTAAAAATTCAAAAAATAAAAAAATATCTTCTCCTTATTTTTCTCATAAATTTCGAAATTTTGGGTTGACTTAGTCAAAAAAATTTTCAAAATAAGTTGTTTCTTGTTAGTCAAGTCAAGATTTCAATTTTAAAAATCCTATCTTTTCAAAATCTTTTTCAAAAATCAAATATTTTTCATTTTATTATTTTCAAAAATTCTTAAAAATTGATTTTCAAAATCTTTTTCTTAATTTTATTTCATAATTTTCGAAATCTTTACTAACAATTAATGTGATTGATTCAAAAATTTGAAGTTTGTTACTTTCTTGTTAAGAAAGGTTCAATCTTTAAATTCTAGAATAACATCTTTTAGTTTCTTGTTAGTCAAGTAATCAATTTTAATTTTAAAAATCAATTTTACTTACTATTGTATTAGACATCTTTAGACTGAGTTTTTGACCATTCGGTCTCTTGATCATATTTTGGGGACTGGCCATTCAGCCATGCCTAGACCATCACTTATGTATTTTCAACGGTGGAGTTTCTACACACCATAGATTAAGGGTGTGGAGCTCTGTTGTACCTCGAGAATTAATGCAATTACTACTATTTTCTATTCAATTCCGCTTGTTCTTGTTCTAAGATATTCGTTACACTTCAACATGATGAATGTGATGATCCATGACACTCATCATCATTCTCACCTATGAACGCGTGACTGACAACCACTTCCATTCTACCTTAGATCGAGCGTGTATCTCTTGGATTCCTTAATCAGAATCTTCGTGGTATAAGCTAGAATTATTGGCGGCCATTCTTGAGAATCTGGAAAGTCTAAACCTTGTCTGTGGTATTCCGAGTAGGATTCATGGATTGAATGACTGTGACGAGCTTCAAACTCGCGATTGTTGGGCGTAGTGACAGATGCAAAAGAATCAATGGATTCTATTCCGACATGATCGAGAACCGACAGATGATTAGCTGTGCTGTGACAAAGCATTTGGACTATTTTCACTGAGAGGATGGGAAGTAGCCATTGACAATGGTAACGCCCTACGTACAGCTTGCCATGGAAAGGAGTAAGAATGATTGGATGAAGGCAATAGGAAAGCAGAGGTTCAAGAGGGATAAAGCATCTCCATTCACTTATCTGAAATTCCCATCAATGATTTACATAAGTATCTCTATCTTTATTTTATATGTTATTTATCTTTATATTCGAAAACCATTATAACTAATTGAATCTGCCTAATTGAGATTTACAAGATGACCATATCTTGCTTCATACCAACAATCTCCGTGGGATCGACCCTTACTCACGTAAGGTATTACTTGGACGACCCAGTGCACTTGCTGGTTAGTTGTGCGAAGTTTTGACAAAGTGTGATTCATGTTTGAGAGCTCCAAGTCTATTGGCACCATTGTTGATGATCACAATTTACGCGCACCAAGTTTTTGGTGCCGTTGCTGGGGATTGTTTAAGTTTGGACAACTGACAGTTCATCTTGTTGCTCAGATTAGGTAATTTTCTTCTTATTTTCTTTTCAAAAAGTTTTCAAAAATCTTTCAAAATTTTTTTATTTATTTTTGTTTTTCCAAAAAGAAATTTTCGAAGAACCCCAAAAAAATTAATAAAATCATAAAAAACCAAAAATATTTTGTGTTTCTTGTTTGAGTCTAGTGTCAATTTTTATGTTTGGTGTCAATTGCATGTTTTTAAATTTATGCATTTTTCGAAAACTCATGCATGGTGTTCTTCATGATCTTCAAGTTGTTCTGGATAAGTCTTCTTGTTTGATCTTCATATTTTCTTGTTTTTTGTTTTTTGTTATTTTTCATATGCATTTTTGCATTCATAGTGTCTAAGCATTAAAAATTTCTAAGTTTGGTGTCTTGCATGTTTTTCTTTTCTTGAAAATTTTTCAAAAATAAGTCTTGATGTTCATCTTGATCTTCAAAGTGTTCTTGGTGTTCATCTTGACATTCATAGTGTTCTTGCATGCATCATTGGTTTTGATCCAAAATTTTCATGTTTTGGATCATATTTGTGTTTTTCTCTCTCATCATTAAAATTTCAAAAATAAAAAATATCTTTTCCTTATTTTACTCAAAAATTCGAAATCTTTAGGTTGACTTAGTCAAAAAAATTTTAAAATAAGTTTTTTCTTGTTAGTCAAGTCAAGATTTCAATTTTAAAAATCTTATCTTTTCAAAATCTTTTTTCAAAAATCAAATCTTTTTCATTTTTCTTATTATTTTCGAAATTTTTCTTATTTGATTTTCAAAATCTTTTTTCTTTTCTTTATTTCAAAATTTCGAAAACTTTACTAACAATTAATGTGATTGATTCAAAAATTTGAAGTTTGTTACTTTCTTGTTAAGAAAGGTTCAATCTTTGAATTCTAGAATCATATCTTTTAGTTTCTTGTTAGTCAAGTAATCAATTTTAATTCTAAAAATCAAATCCTTTCCAAAATATCTTTTTCAATCATATGTTTTCAAAATATCTTTTTCAAATTATGTCTTTTTCAAAATCTTTTCCAAATTTTTATCTTTTCAAAATTGATTTTCAAACCTTTTTCAACTAACTAATTGACTTTTTGTTTGTTTCTTATCTTTTTCAAAACTACCTAACTACTTTTCTCTCTCTAATTTTCGAAAATTCCTCACTCTTTTTCAAAATTCTTTTTAATTAACTAATTGTTTCAAATTTTAATTTTAATTTTATTTCTTCTCTTAATTTTTGAAAATCACTAACCCTTTTTCAAAAATAATTTTCAAAATTCCCTCACTCTCATCTTCTTCTATTTATTTATTCATTTACTAACACTTCTCTTCATCTCAAAAATTCGAACCCTCTCTTCTTCTCTGTGTTTGAATTTTTCTCTTCTCCTTCTTCTATTCTTTTCTTCTTCTACTCACATAAAGGAATCTCTATACTGTGACATAAAGAATTCCTCTTCTCTCTTTGTTTTCTTCTCTTTTATATGAGCAGGAACAAGAAAAAAGGCATTCTTGTTGAAGCTGATCCTGAACCTGAAAGGATTTTAAAGAGAAAGCTAAGAGCAGCTAAAGCATAGTACTCTGAAGAGGACCTAACTAAAATTTTCGAATAGGAAAAGGATATGGTAGCCGAACCCAACAACAACAATGCAAGGAAAATGCTTGGTGACTTTACTACACCAAATTCCAACTTACATGGAAGAAGAATCTCAATCCCTGCCATTGGAGCAAACAACTTTGAGCTAAAGCCTCAACTAGTTGCTCTAACGCAACAGAATTGCAAGTTTCATGGACTTCCATCAGAAGATTCCTATTAGTTTTTAACTGAATTCTTGTAGATCTATGATACTGTTAAAACTAATGGAGTAGATCCTGAAGTCTACAGGCTCATGCTTTTCCCTTTTGCTGTAAGAGACAGAGCTAGAACATGGTTGGACTCACAACCTAAAGATAGCCTAGACTCTTGGGATAAGCTGGTCACGACCTTCTTGGTCAAGTTCTTTCCTCCTCAAAAGCTGAGCAAGCTTAGAGTGGATGTTCAGACCTTCAAGCAAAAAGATGGTGAATCCCTCTATGAAGCTTGGGAAAGATACAAGCAGTTGACCAAAAAGTGTCCTTCTGGCATGCTTTCAGAGTGGACCATTTTAGATATATTCTATGATGGTCTATCTGAGCTTTCTAAGATGTCACTGGACCATTCTGTAGGTGGATCCATTCACCTAAAGAAAATGCCTGCAGAAGCTCAGAAACTCGTTGACATGGTTGCAAATAACCAATTCATGTACACATCTGAGAGAAATCCTGTGAGTAATGGGACGCCTCAAAAGAGGGGAGTTCTTGAAATTGATGCTCTGAATGCCATATTGGCTCAGAACAAAATGTTGACTCAGCAAGTCAACATAATTTCTCAGAGTCTGAATGGATGGCAAAATGCATCCAACAGTACTAAAGAGGCATCTTCTGAAGAAGAAGCTTATGATCCTGAGAACCCTGCAATGGCAGAGGTGAATTACATGGGTGAACCCTATGGGAACACCTATAATTCCTCATGGAGAAATCATCCAAATTTCTCATGGAAGGATCAACAAAAGCCTCAACAAGGCTTTAATAATGGTGGAAGAAACAGGTTTAGCAATAGCAAGCCTTTTCCATTATCTTCTCAGCAACAGACAGAGAATACTGAGCAGAGCCCCTGTAGCTTAGCAAATATAGCCTCTGATCTATCTAAGGCCACTTTAAGTTTCATGAGTGAAACAAGGTCCTCCATTAAAAATTTGGAGGCACAAGTGGGTCAGCTGAGTAAGAAAATCACTGAAACTCCTCCTAATACTCTCCCAAGCAATATAGAAGAGAATCCAAAAAGAGAGTGCAAGGCCATTGATATAATCAATATGGCCGAATGCACAAAGGAGGAGAAGGACGTGAATCCCAGTGAGGAAGACCTCCTGGGGTGTCCTCTGAACAAAAAGGAGTTCCAAACTGAGGAACCTAAGGAATCTGAGGCTCACCTAGAGACCATAGAGATTCCATTGAACCTCCTTTTACCATTCATGAGCTCTGAGAACTATTCTTCCTTTGAAGAGGATGAAGATGTAACTGAAGAGCAAGTTGCTCAATATCTAGGAGCCATCATGAAGCTGAATGCCAAGTTGTTTGGTAATAAGACTTGGAAAGGTGAATCTCCCTTGCTCATTAGTGAACTAGATACATGGGTTCAGCAAATTCTACCTCAAAAGAAATAAGATTCTGGTAAATTCTTAATATCATGTACCATAGGCACCATGACCTTTGAAAAGGTTCTGTGTGACCTGGGGTCAGGTATAAATCTTATGCCACTCTCTGTAATGGAGAAACTGGAGATCTTTGAGTTACAAGATGCAAGCATCTCACTAGAGATGGCAGACAAGTCAATAAAATAAGCTTATGGATTGGTAGAGGACGTGTTGGTAAAGGTTGAAGGCCTTTACATCCCTGCTGATTTCATAATCTTAGACACTGGGAAGGATGAGAATGAATCCATCATTCTTGGAAGACCCTTCCTAGCCACAGCAAAAGCTGTGATTGATGTTAACAGAGGAGAATTAGTCCTTCAATTGAATGGGGACTACCTTGTGTTTAAGGCTCAAGGTTATCCTCCTGTAAACATGGAAAAGAGGCACGATAAGCTTCTCTCAATACAGAGTCAAACAGAGCCCCCACAATCAAACTCTAAGTTTGGTGTTGGGAGGCCACAACCAAACTCTAAGTTTGGTGTTGAACCCCCACATTCAAACTCTAATTTTGGTGTTGGGAGATCCCAACAATGCTCTGAACATCTGTGAAGCTCCATGAGAGCTCACTGTCAAGCTATTGACATTAAAGAAGCGCTTATTGGGAGGCAACCCAATTTTTATTTATCTATATTTCTATTGTTCTTTTATATTTTATTAGGTTTATGATCATGTGGAATCACAAAACAATTACAAAAATTAAAAACAGAATAAAAAATAGTAGAAGAAAAAGCACACCCTGGAGGAAGAGCTTACTGGCGTTTAAACGCTAGTAAGGAGCATCTGGCTGGCGTTCAACGCCAGAACAGAGCATGAAGCTGGCGTTGAACGCTAGAAACAAGTAGCAGTCTGGTGTTTAAACGCCAAGATTATACCCTGAGGAGAGCTGGCGTTAAACACCAGAAACAAGCATGGAAGTGGCGTTCAACACTAGAAACATGCTACAGATTGGCGTTGAACACCCAAAACAAGCAGGAAAGTGGTGTTTAACGCCAGAAACATGCTGCAGTCTGGCGTTAAACACCAGGATTGCATACAGATGGCATTTTACACGCTTAAAGGGTGCAGGGATGAGAAATCATTGACACCTGAGGATCTATGAACCCCACAAGATCCCCACCTACCTTCTCCTACTCTCTTCTTCACATAATCTAATAACACTCTTCCCCAAACATCCTTCACCAATCACCTCAATCTCTCTTCCCCATCACCTCTTCACCCCTCACATCCATCCACTCTTCCCCATAAATCCCACCTACCTTCAAATTCAAAATCTCTTTCCCACCCAAACCCACCCTAAATGACCGAACCCTATTCCCTCTCCCTCCACTATATAAACCTTCCTTCCTTATTCATTCTCACGCAACATAACCCTTTCTTCTCCCCTTGGCCGAAACCACACTTCTCTCCCTCTCCTCCATATCTTCTTCTTCTTCTTCTTCTATTCTTTCTTCTTTTGCTCGAGGGCAAGCAACATTCTAAGTTTGGTGTGGTAAAAGCATAGTTTTTTGTTTTTTCATAACCATTTATGGCACCTAACGCCAGAAAAACCTCAAGAAAGAGGAAAGGGAAGACAAAACCTTCCACCTCCGAGTCATGGGAGATGGAGTGATTCATCTTAAGGGTCCATAGCTCAGTAGTAGAGCATTTGGCTGCACATCAAGAGAGCCCACTCATGGACCTCAACAAGAGCATGAGGAATTCCCTCATCAAGAAATCCCTGAGATACCTCAGAGGATACATTTTCTTCCACACAATTATTGGGAGCAACTAAGGATAGGAGCACCAAAATCACTAGGGATCAAGCAACAAAGGCAAGGAAGAGACATAGGGGAGCTCAAGAGCACCTTTGGTTCTTCAAGAGGAAGATGCTACCCTCACTAAGGTGGACTCATTCCTTAACTTCCTTGGTCTTATCTCTCTATTTTTTAGATTTTTGAACTTCATGTTTGTCTATGTTTGAGTCTTTACTATATGATCATTAGTATTTAGTAACTATGTCTTAAGGCTATGAATAATTCCATGAATCCTTCACCTTTCTTAAATGAAAAATGTTTTTAATACAAAAGAACAAGAAGTACATGAGTTTCGAATTCATCCTTGAATTTAGTTTAATTATATTGAGTGGTGACAATACTTTTTGTTTTCTGAATGAATGCTTGAACAGTGCATTTTTTGATCTTGTTGTTTGTGAATGTTAAAATTGTTGGCTCTTGAAAGAATGATAAAAAAGAGAAATGTTATTGATGATCTGAAAAATAATAAAATTGATTCTTGAAGCAGGAAAAAGCAGTGAAGAACAAAGCTTGCGAAAAAAAAGTGGCAAAAAAAATTTAAGAAAGAAAAAGAAAAAAGCAAGCAGAAAAAGCCAATAGCCCTTAAAACCAAAAGGCAAGGGTAAAAAGGATCCAAGGCTTTGAGCATCAATGGATAGGAGGGCCCAAGGAAATAAAATCCAGGCCTAAGCGGCTAAATCAAGCTGTCCCTAACCATGAGCTTATGGCATACAGGTCCAAGTGAAAAGCTTGAGACTAAGTGGTTAAAGTTGTGATCCAAAGCAAAAAGAGTGTGCTTAAGAGCTCTGGACACCTCTAACTGGGGACTTTAGCAAAACTGAGTCACAATCTGAAAAGGTTCACCCAGTCATGTGTTTATGGCATTTATGTATCCGATGGTAATACTGAAAAACAAAGTGCTTAGGGCCGCGACCAAGACTCATAAAAGTAGCTGTGTTCAAGAATCAACATACTCAACTAGGAGAATCAATAACACTATCTGAACTCTGAATTCCTATGGATGCCAATCATTCTAAACTTCAAAGGATAAAGTGAGATGCCAAAACTGTTCAGAAGCAAAAAGCTACAAGTCCCGCTCATCTAATTAGAACTAATATTCATTGATATTTTGGGATTTATAGTATATTATCTTCCTTTTATCCTATTTTATTTTCAGTTGCTTGGAGACAAGCAACAATTTAAGTTTGGTGTTGTGATGAGCGGATAATTTATACGCTTTTTGGCATTATTTTTAGGTAGTTTTTAGTAGGATCTAGCTACTTTTAGGGATGTTTTTATTGGTTTTTACGCAAAATTTACATTTCTGGACTTTACTATGAGTTTGTGTGTTTTTCTGTGATTTCAGGTATTTTCTGGCTGAAATTGAGGGACCTGAGCAAAAATCTAATAGGAGGCTGACAAAGGACTGCTGATGTTGTTGGATTCTGACCTCCCTGCACTCGAAATAGATTTTCTAAAACTAAAGAACTCCAAATGGCGCGATTTTAACTGCGTTGGAAATTAGACATCCAGGGCTTTTCAAAAATATATAATAGTCCATACTTTATTCGGGATTAGATGATGCAAACTGGCGTTCAACGCCAGTTTCATGCTGCATTCTGGAGTAAAACGCCAGAAACACGTCACAAACCAGAGTTAAAGACCAAAAACACATTACGACTTGGCGTTTAACCCCAGGAGAAGCCTCTTCACGTGTAAAGCTCAAGCTCAGCCCAAGCACACACCAAAGTGGGCCCCAGAAGTGGATCTCTGCACTTAGACTTATTTCTGTAAACCCTAGTAACTAGTCTAGTATAAATAGGACATTTTACTATTGTATTAGACATCTTTAGACTAACTTTTTGACCATTCGGTCTCTTGATCATATTTTGGGGGCTGGCCATTCGGCCATGCCTGGACCATCACTTATGTATTTTCAACGGTGGAGTTTCTACACACCATAGATTAAGGGTGTGGAGCTCTGCTGTACCTCGAGAATTAATGCAATTACTACTATTTTCTATTCAATTCAGCTTGTCTTGTTCTAAGATATTCGTTGCACTTCAACATGATGAATGTGATGATCCATGACACTCATCATCATTCTCACCTATGAACGATTGACTGACAACCACTTCCGTTCTACCTTAGATCAAGCGTGTATCTCTTGGATTCCTTAATCAGAATCTTCGTGGTATAAGCTAGAATTATTGGCAGCCATTCTTGAGAATCCAGAAAGTCTAAACCTTGTCTGTGGTATTCCGAGTAGGATTCAGAGATTGAATGACCGTGATGAGCTTCAAACTTGCGATTGTTGGGCATATTGACAGACGCAAAAGAATTATTGGATTCTATTCCGACATGATCGAGAATCGACAGATGATTAGCCGTGCTGTGACAGAGCATTTGGACCATTTTCACTGAGAGGATGGGAAGTAGCCATTGACAATGGTGACGCCCTACATACAGCTTGCCATGGAAAGGAGTAAGAATGATTAGATGAAGGCAATATGAAAGCAGATGTTCAAGAGGGATAAAACATCTCCATTCACTTATCTAAAATTCCCAGCAATGATTTACATAAGTATCTCTATCTTTATTTTATATGTTATTTATCTTTATATTCGAAAACCATTATAACTAATTGAATCCGCCTAATTGAGATTTACAAGATGACCATAGCTTGCTTCATACCAACAATCTCCGTGGGATCGACCCTTACTCACGTAAGGTATTACTTGGACGACCTAGTGCACTTGCTAGTTAGTTGTGCGAAGTTGTGACAAAGTGTGATTCACGTTTGAGAGCTCCAAGTCTATTGGCACCATTGTTGATGATCACAGTTTATGCGCACTAATGATCCTGAGAACCATGCAATAGCAGAGGTGAATTACATGGGTGAAGCCTATGGAAACACCTATAATCCTTCATGGAAAAATCATCCAAATTTCTCATGGAAGGACCAACAAAAGCCCCAACAAGGCTTTAATAATGGTGGAAGAAACAGGTTTAATAACAGCAAGCCTTTTCCATCATCTTCTAAGCAACAGATAGAGAATTCTGAGCAGAGTCCCTCTAGCTTAGCAAACATAGTCTCTGATCTATCTAAGGCCACTCTAAGTTTCATAAATGAAACAAGGTCCTCTATTAGAAATTTTGAGGCACAGGTGGGCCAGCTGAGTAAAACAGTCACTGAAACTCCTCCTAGTACTCTTCCAAGCAATACAGAAGAGGACCCCAAAAGAGAGTGCAAGGCCATAACCTTACTTGGTATGGCCAAATGCACAAAGGAGGAGGAGGACATGAATCCCAATGAGAAAGACCTCTTGGGACGTCCTCTGGACAAAAAGGAGTTACCAATTGAAGAATTTAAGGAATCTGAGGCTCACCTAGAGACCATAGAGATTCCATTGAGCCTCCTTTTACCATTCATGAGCTCTGATGATTATTCATCTTCTGAAGAAGATGAAGACATTGTTGAAGGGCAAGTTGCCCAGTATTTAGGAGCAATCATGAAGTTGAATGCCAAGCTATTTGGTAATGAGACTTGGGAGGATGAGCCTCTATTGCTCATTAATGAACTAAATACCTGGGTTCAGCACACTTTACCTCAAAAGAAATAGGATCCTGGTAAATTCCTAATTCCTTGTACCATAGGCACCATGACCTTTGAGAAGGCTCTGTGTGACCAAGGGTCAGGCATAAACTTAATGTCACTCTCTGTAATGGAGAAACTGAGAATCTTTGAGGTAGAGGCTGCCACATTCTTATTAGAGATGGCAGACAAATCCATGAAAAAGGCTTATGGATAGGTAGAGGACGTGCGAGTAAAGGTCAAAGGCCTTTACATCCCTGCTGATTTTATAATCCTAGACATTGGGAATGATGAGGATGAATCCATCATCCTTGGAAGACCCTTTCTAGCCACAGCAAAAACTGTGATTGATGTGGACAGAGGAGAGTTGGTCCTTCAACTGAATGAGGACTACCTTGTATTTAAAACTCAAGGATCTCCCTCTGTAACCATGGAGAGGAAGCAAGAAAAGCTTTTCTCACTGCAGAGTCAACCAAAGCCCCCACAGTCAAACTCTAAGTTTAGAGTTGGGAGGCCACAACCAAACTCTAAGTTTGGTGTTGAACCCCCCACATTCAAACTCTCAGTTTGGTGTTGAGAGGTCCCAACAATGCTCTGAACATCTGTGAAGCTCCATGAGAGCTCACTATCAAGCTATTGACATTAAAGAAGCACTTATTGGGAGGCAACACAATTTTTATTTATCTGTTATTTCATGTTATTTTCTTTTTTTTAGGTTGTTGATCATGTGGAGTCACAAAAACAATTGCAAAAATTAAAGAAAAATAAAAAACAGCATTAAAAATAGCACACCCTGGAGGAGACACTTACTGGCATTTAAACGCCAGTAAGAGTAGCAGAATTGGCGTTTAACGCCCAGTCTGGCACCATTCTGGGCGTTAAACGCCAGAAACAAGCACCAGACTGGCGTTAAACACCAAAAATAGGCTACAATCTGGCGTTAAATGCCAGAAACAGGTTGTAACCTGCCATTTAACACCAGGAAAGGAATAAAAGCTGGCGTTTAACGCCAAAACAAGCAGCAATTTGGCGTTAAACGCCTGGATTGCACTGTAAGGGCGTTTTGCACGCCTAAAAGGAGTAGGGATGATAAATTCTTGACCCCTCAGGATCTGTGGACCCCACAGGATCCCCACCTACCCTACCCCTCTCTCATTCACCAATCAAATCATATCCTCTTCCCTATATTCTCTTCACCAATCACCTCCATATCTCTTCCCAAAAACCCCACCTACCTCACTTCAAAATTCAAACACTTTTCCCTCCCAAACCTAACCCTAATGACCAAAACCCAACCCTCCCCTCACCCCTATATAAACCCCTCACTACTCCTTCATATTCACACAACACAAACACTTTTTCCAACTCTTGGCCGAACCACCTATCTCCCTCTATCTCCTCCATTTTCTTCTTCTACTCCTTCTTTCTTTCTTTTTTTGCTCGAGGACGGGCAAACCTTTTAATTTTGGTGTGATAAAAGCATTGCTTTTTTGTTTTTTCATAACCATTTATGGCACCTAAGACCGGAGAAACCTCTAGAAAGAGGAAAGGAAAGGCAAAAGCTTCCACCTCCGAGTCATGGGAGATGGAGAGATTCATCTCAAAGGTCCATCAAGACCACTTCTATGAAGTTGTGGCCAAGAAGAAGGTGATCCCTGATGCCCCTTTCATGCTCAAGAAAAATGAGTATCCGGAGATCCAACATGAGATCCGAAGAAGAGGTTGAGAAGTTCTTACTAACCCCATTCAACAAGTCAGATTCTTAATGGTTCAAGAGTTCTATGCCAATGCATGGACCACTAGGAACCATGATCAAAGTATGAACCCAAATCCAAAGAATTGGCTTACAATGGTTCGGGGGAAATACTTAGATTTCAGTCTGGAAAATGTAAGGTTGGCGTTTCACTTGCCAATTATACAAGAAAACACACGCCCCTACACTAAAAAGGTCAACTTTGATCAAAGGTTGGACCAAGTCCTCATGGACATATGTGTGGAAGGAGCTCAATGGAAAAGAGACTGAAAAGGCAATCCGGTTCAATTGAGAAGACCGAACCTTAAGCCTGTGGCTAGAGGATGGTTGGAGTTCATCCAACGCTCCATTATTCCTACTAGCAATCGATCTGAAGTGACTGTGGATCGGGCCATCATGATCCATAGTATCATGATTAGGGAGGAAGTAGAAGTTCATAAGATCATATCTCTAGAACTCTACAAGGTGGCTGACAAGTCATCCACTTTGGCAAGGTTAGCCTTTCCTCATCTTATTTGTCATCTATGCAATTTGGTTGGGATTGACATAGAAGAGACATTCTCATTTAAGAGGACAAGCCCATCACTAACAAAAGGATGGAGTAAACAAGAGAGCCCATTCATGGATCTCAACAAGAGCATGAGGAAGATCCTTATCAAGAATTCCCTGAGATGCCTCAAGGGATGCAATCTCCTCCACACAACTATTGAGAACAACTCAACACCTCCTTGGAAGGCTTGAGTTACAACATGGACCAACTAAGGGTGGAGCACCAAGAGCACTCCATCATTCTCCATGAGATTAGAGAATATCAAAGAGCTATGAGAGAGGAGCAACAAAGGCAAGAAAGAGACATAGAGGAGCTTAGGTGCTCCATTGGTTCTTCAAGAGGAAGACGCCACCCTCACTAAGGTGGACTCATTCCTTAATCTCCTTGTCTATTTATTTTTCTGTTTTCGGTTTTTGAGCTTTATTGTGTCATCCATGTTTGTGCCCTCATTACATGATCATTAGTGTCTAGTGTCTATGTCTTAAAGCTATGAATAACTCCATGAATCCTTCACCTCTCTTAAATGAAAAATGTGCTTAATTACAAAAGAACAAGAAGTACTTGGATTTCAAATTTTATCTTGAAATTAGTTTAATTATTTTGATGTGGTGGCAATACTTTTTGTTTTCTGAATGAATGATTGAACAGTGCATATTTTTTATAGTGAAGTTTATGAATGTTAAAATTGTTGGCTCTTGAAAGAATGATGAACAAAGAGAAATGTTATTGATGATCTGAAAAATCATGAAATTGATTCTTGAAGCAAGAAAAAGCAGTGAAAAACGGTGAAAAAAAAGAGAAAGAGAAAGAAAAAGCAAGCAGAAAAAGCCAATAGCCCTTAAAACCAAAAGGCAAGGGTAAAAAAGGATCCAAGGCTTTGAGCATTAATGGATAGGAGGGCCCAAGGAAATAAAATCCAGGCCTAAGCGGCTAAATCAAGCTGTCCCTAACCATGTGCTTGTGGCATCTAGGTCCAAGTGAAAAGCTTGAGACTGAGTGGTTAAAGTCATGATCCAAAGCAAAAAGAGTGTGCTTAAGAGCTCTAGACACCTCTAACTGGGGACTTTAGCAAAGATGAGTCATAATCTGAAAAGGTTCACCCAGTTATGTGTCTGTGGCATTTATGTATCCGGTGGTAATACTGGAAAACAAAGTGCTTAGGGCCACGACCAAGACTCATAAAGTAACTGTGTTCAAGAATCAACATACTAAACTAGGAGAGTTAAGAACACTATTTGAAATTCTGAGTTCCTATAGATGCCAATCATTCTGAAGTTCAAAGGATAAAGTGAGATGCCAAAACTGTTCAGAAGCAAAAAGCTACAAGCCCCGCTCATCTAATTTGAACTAAGTTTCATTGATATTGTGAGATTCGTTGTATATTCTCTTCTTTTTATCCTATTTTGTTTTCAGTTGCTTGGGGACAAGCAACAATTTAAGTTTGGTGTTGTGATGAGCGGATAATTTATACGCTTTTTGGCATTGTTTTTGCATAGTTTTTAGTATGATTTAGTTAGTTTTTAGTATATTTTTATTAGTTTTTAAGCAAAATTCACATTTCTGGACTTTACTATGAGTTTGTGTGTTTTTCTGTGATTTTAGGTATTTTCTGGCAAAAATTGAGGGACCAGAGCAAAAATCTGATTCAGAGGCTGAAAAAGGACTGCTAATGCTGTTGGATTCTGACCTCCCTGCACTTGAAATGGAATTTTTGGAGCTACAGAAGTCAAAATGGTGCGTTCTCAATTGCGTTGGAAAATAGACATCCAGGGATTTCCAACAATATATAATAGTTCATACTTTGCCCGAGTTTAGACTACGCAAACTGGCGTTTAACGCCAGCTTTCTGCCCTATTCTGGCGTTAAATGCTAGAAACAAGTTGCAAAGCAGAGTCAAACGCCAGAAATAAATTACAAACTGGCGTTCAACTCCAAAGAAGACCTCTACACATGAAAGCTTCAATGCTCAGCCCAATCACACACCAGAGATTTCTGCATCATTTACTCATTTCTGTACCCCTAGTAACTAGTCTAGTATAAATAGGACTTTTTACTATTGTATTTTCATCTTGGTATCTATCTTTGATCAGTTTATGTGATCTTAGACATTGGGAGGCTGGCCTCACGGCCATGCCTGGACCTTCATCACTTATGTATTTTCAACGGTGGAGTTTCTACACACCATAGATTAAGGGGTGTGGAGCTCTGCTGTTCCTCGAGTATTAATGCAATTAATACTGTTTTCTATTCAATTCATGCTTATTCTTATACTAAGATATTCATTCGCACTTCAACTTGATGAATGTGATGATCCGTGACACTCATCACCATTCTCACTTATGAACGCGTGCCTGACAAAAACTTCTGTTCTACCTGCGAAAGCTAGAGTGTGTATCTCTTGGATTCCTGATCCACGATGCATGGTTGCCTCTCTTCACAACAGAGCCTTCCATTCCTTGAGATCAAAGCCTTCGTGGCATAAGCTAGAATACATTGGCAGCATTCTTGAGATCCGAAAAGTCTAAACCTTGTCTGTGGTATTCCGAGTATGATCTGGGATGGGATGACTGTGACGAGCTTCAAACTCGCGACTGTAGTGTGTGGTGACAGACGCAAAAGGATAGTAAATCCTATTCCTATATGATCGAGAACCAACAGCTGATTAGCCATACGGGAAACCGTAGAGGACCTTTTTCACTGAGAGGATGGGAAGTAGCCATTGACAACGGTGACGCCCTACATACAGCTTGCCATGGAAAGGAGAGATTCGAGAGGGATAAAGCATCTCCATACACTTATCTGAAATTCCCACCAATGATTTCCACAAGTATCTCTATCTTTATTTTACGTTTTATTTATATTTTAATTATCAAAACTCCATAACCATTTGAATCTGCCTGACTGAGATTTATAAGATGACCATAGATTGCTTTAAGCCGTCAATCTCCGTGGGATCGACCCTTACTCACGTAAGGTTTATTACTTGGACGACCCAGTGCACTTGCTGGTTAGTTGTGCGAAGTTGTGAAAAAGAGTGATATTACAATTGTGCATACCAAATTGTTGGCGCCATTGAGATCACAATTTCGTGCACCAATCACAAAATTTGCAGAATGATAATTAGCAATGTCAGTTGGCATCAAACTGAATTTTTTTGTTGTTGACAACAACAACAACAACAACAACAACAACAACAACAACAACAACAATAATAATAATAATAATAACTAAAAAAATTATAACACAAAAAATTAATTTTAACCATAAAACAAGAAGCAACTTTAAGTATTAAAACAAAGTGTTGATTATGAATCAACTCTGCTTTAAAAAAGGGCTGCGTGTCATTGTGACAATTAAACTATCAATAAACAAACTATATTTATTAATCTTAAATATAGAGGTTCATATGCTACTTATATATATATATATATATATATATATATATATATATATATATATATATATATATATTAGTTTATGTTGTTATATCTTTATAAATTGGACTTTTCTTGTGCAAATGTGTCTATCTTCAATGTTCTCTGTCATAATTCAAGCCACGAAACAAAGGGGATTTGAGAAGTAAAATTTGGCAAAAGATTATGTTGCATGAAGTTTTGAAATTCTACGTGCTGAAAATTAGCCCACAAAAATGATTTAATAGAACAAAAATCACGTCATTCTGAAAATAATTACCATACTCTTCTCTCTTCGCAATCTTGTATCAATGGGTGGGCGACTTTTTCTTTCATTTTGTCATAGACTCCATTATAATCAAATACAATTGAATCATCTTCCAAGGCTTTCTTTTGTGACTCCTCAACCTTTAAGTTTAACAAACAACACCCATACACATACAAGGATGTGAGATTATATTTACTTAAACAAATAAACTAGAAAATATAATAAGCATGTAATTCACATGTTCTATTATACTTGAGAAGCATCAACTTATTTCCTTAAGAGTCTTTTTCTTGCTAGTTTGGAGAGCGATTTCTCTCTTGACATCATTCTCTTCATCATCATTCAATCCAAAAGGTGCTGCAAGGAGAGGCCTTTTTGGCTGCTACTTCTATTTTACAGGCCTAAGGTTTAAGTCGTGCTTGCTCATTCACCTACCTTATTTTCCTCTGTTTGAACAAAGCAAAGAAAACACTCTTTTTATGAATCCAAATTAATTTGTATCAATCCATAAGGCTTTAATCACCACTATTTACACAAAAAAATATTTTTAAAAAGAAAAGCAATTGAAATTACTCAAAGAACAAATAAAGACAAGTTCCCGTAGTTATCAAAGACAAGTAAGATGAAGAGGTCAATCAACAATGGAAAATGGAATTATTGACAACCAAAAAGATTGAAGAATGAAACAAATGAAGTATATAGTGTATAACAATGCTTCTACACAAGTGTAGCATGCAATCACTAATTTTCTGTTAACTAATTTAAAGGGATATTAATTATAACAAATGGGAATATAAACATACAAAGATGGAGAATAACAGGAAGGCAATGGGCTGATTGCAGTACAGTTCACCTTATCAATTCTTAGTATGAATAACTATAATACCTGAAGAAGATGATGCAGCAAACAGTGCAATATTGTTTATGCTCGAGGAGAGGGCCCAAAACATAGAAATTCTAAACTAGATAAAAATGACATTCTCTGAAAAACACCAACTACTACACTAGCATTTGGAAGAAGTCCTAGAGGGTATACTTTCACGATCAAACTCCAGCTCCGGATTTATAAAACCTGGTCAAATCATAATTAATTAAATAATAAATTAAATAGGAGCAAATATGGTAAGAAAATTAGCAATTGGAATTTGGTAATTTAAATATGATATTTGGATTCAGTGATTTTTTTTAAGTCGAAAAATATAGTTTTTTGCATAAAAACGCACACTGAAATTTTGACCGACAGTACCGGCTGAGATCTGTCTGGTACTGCAACTGAGAAAATTAATTATAGGTGAATAAGCCTAAGAAATTAGGATTTATGATTAGGATAGGTAGAAATATTTAAAACGCGATTTAAAGCTCGAATCTTGAAGGTTTTGGCCCAAAATTAGGCCAACGGACAAAAATAAGTAAACCGGGCACAAGTGGGCCCAAGACCCAACATATATATACATTAGTTATGAGTATTTCAACTCATTTACCCTAAAGGAAAGGGTTTAGGGCGCAGCTTTGGAGAAGAGAGAAGAGAGGAGAAAACCTAATCCTAGCTCCATCTTCAAATCACCATAACTTTTGATCTGGAACTCTGATTGACAAGCCGTTTGTGGCCACGCGTTGCTCTTCTTATCCTCTACAATTCTATCTAAGTTTTTGGTGAGTAACTCATTGTACTCTTCCCAGTTTTCATTTTTCTCTTTAAATTCGAATATGATTTGGGTTTTGAGGAAATCTTGTGATTTTGGTTGTTTAAGGGTGCTCTAGTATGAGCCATTGGTGATATTCATCACAAAATTTCATGGGTTTAGGTAATTAAAGAACCCTCCAACCCTTGTGATATATCATTTTTATGAACCCTAGGTTAATGTATATATGTGAAATTGGTTATGTTAGTGTATTTGGTGATTTTGGTGCGCAATTGGGAGGTTGGTGTTACTTGAGGAGCTTTGGTGAGGCTTGGAGATAAAGGTTGGTAGAGACTCTCAAGAAGAAGCTCAATTATTTTGGCTACAAGAGATACGGTTTAAGTTTCATTTAAGGACCGTGTGGTGTGATGAGAATTCCTAGGCTAGATGCCCCTAGGATTAAGTTTGGATTGTGTGAATGGTTGGTGCTAATATGCATAGTTGATATGTAATGTAAATTAATGATTGGATTGAGAATTACGTGAATTTGTATGTTTGGTGTGTTGAAAATATGATGAATTAGATAATGAGTATTGGTTTCTGAAATATGCATTTAAATTGTGAATTTGGGCCGGAGGCCGTGAATCTTGGGCCGGAGGCCGGAGGCCAGAAAGAGGTAAGTAAGGTAAGTTGATGTGTGTATTGTGTGATGATATAAGAGATTGGATGGATTTTAGACATTGAATGTGTGAATAATTGGTTTGGTTATTGCATAATAAGGTGTGAGGAATTGAGGTGTGGAATTGATAGTTTTGGGTGAAATTGTATAGATGAGGTAGGTTTGATTTTGGTTGAGTGTAATTATGTGAATGTGGTTGGGTTGTGGTCATTTGGATGAGTGGAAATGAATTTGGCTTGGAAACAGTGGAAAAATTGGTGATTTCTATGTTTGGATAAAAACTGATTTTTGACCAACTTTGGCGGTTCATAACTCGGTCCATGGAGTTCGGAATTCTTCAAAAATAGATTTTTATGAAAGTTCATTCAAAGATCTTTCCAGTGGTTCAGAAATAGTTAAAAATAGAATTTTGTAGAAGAAGTTATGTGTGGTGGAAGTTTGATGTTTAAAAATGAAATTCTACAACTTTTTAACTTAGTAAAATTTTTGGTAGATTGTACTCCCACGCATACGCGTGGCCGACGCGTACGCATTACTTTCAAATTTTCACTCCCCCACGAGTGTGCCTGGTCGACGCGTATGCATCGATGTACTGATTCAAATGCCCAGTGAAAGTTCTTGAGAGTTGTGCGGGTATTGTGCTGATTTTGTGCGAGGGGCACAAAACGTACCCACGCGTACGTGTGACTGACGCGCAGGCTCCATTTTACATTCTCCCATCCATGGATAAGCGTGAGTGACGCGTACGTGTCACCGTAACATTTCTGCTTTCCATGCGAGCGCGTGGGCGACGTGCACGCGTGACCCCGTTTTCACCCCAAAGCTGATTTTGAGTTCTCATGCCAAATTACGCCCCACTTGTTCTAGGTTAGTTAGTATAGAGGCTCCCTGAGTGGATGCAAGGGTTGTGATTTTGCCCCACTTGCCCCGGGTTATGATGAGTGATGTATGAAATGTGGAATCATGTGATGTATAAATGACGATATGGTCACAATGAATGATTATGTAATGTTATGAATGGATGTGAAATGATTATCTGAGATACGAGTTTTCATGGATGAAAGCAGTGACTAGCCACCACGTGCTCCAGGTTGAGACTCGATACTCTGCTGACCCTATGTGATAACTGTGGCCGGACATTGTAAAAGTTCTAGATGAGCTCGCCCCCGTGGATTAACACTAGTGTGGGTGTTGTATGGATAAACACCAGTGTGGGTGTTGTATGATTATGATTATGATCATGTTTATAATTGAGAATAACTAGATTTGGGGATGCACGACAGAGGGACAGTCTAATGGTTAGCTACCAGGACTTGTCGGGTTGGTTATATAACCGACAAATGATATCATCAGCCATAGGGTAGGCATACATCATTTGCATATGTTTGAATTGTTTGGGTTTGCTTACTTGTTTTGGATTACCATATCATATATACTATGTTACCTGATTATATGCTACTTATCCTACTTGACTTTAATTGTGTGTTGCTTGCCTGTATTGCTTGCATTTGTACAACTGAGAGGTCCCTCATGCTGGTGTCGGTGGACGCTGAGGGCTGTTCTTGATGAGATGAGTTAATTGTGTAATTGAATAATGATGATGATTATTGAATGAGGTAATTTGAGCTCCCTGGGTAGACGTAGTGAAGTGATTTCACCTACTCCAGGTGAGGATATGAGGTAACGATATAGAATTGCTAAGACAAAATAACTGGCGATGGCTTTGTTTATGATTTTGATTCTGATTCGTTGGAGAGTTAGAAAGTTAGGGAACATGAAAGAGATATGAATTAGACTTAACATTCCCTTATGATAGTTGTCTGTTTATGGATTAGCGAGAACATATGGTGAATATTTGGTGAAAGGAAGTTTAGGATGCTTAGTGAGTTTTTGTTGCAATGCATTGTATTTATTTGGCACTTTTACCGTACTGGGAACCCATGTGTCGGGGGGTTCTCATTCCGTATATATCTCTTGTTTTTCAGATACAGGTCCAGGTGCTCAGAAGTGAGCTCTGGTTCATCTGAGAGATGGCAAAGATCTTTATATTCTCTACTTTATAATTTGCTTAGAATCTCTCCACCTTTATTTTGAAAAGCTTATATTATGTATTGAACTCTTTTGAACTTGCCTATAGAGGCTCTTATGTTTCTTTTGGGAGAGATTAGGAGATTCTGTTGTCAACTACTTTCATACTGTACCCTAGCTGGCTTAAACTTCACGGGTCGCGACTAGTGGCTATTTACTTATGTTATATATATCTATATGATGTCCTTCTCTTATCTCCTTTATGCCTTTATCCTTATATCGCTTTTGACTTCGCGCTTTACTTTTTAGTTGTCGATGCGTGAGCGATACGACTTCGCGATTTTATTTTATTTTATTTTTACTCTTTTCAGGCTTCTCGTTTAATACTCCTTTCGAAATTACTTATATTTATTGTATTAAAAATCCACCTGAGAGTCGTACTACCGTAATATCATTGACTTATGACTCGAGCATAAGGATTTGAATATTATGGTGTTACATGATCCAACTAAAATATTGAGTCCCAAATCAACAAATTTAACACATTCCAGAATAAAGGAATGGTTGAATTTTTTCAATGGCTAGAAGTATTATTTATCTTGATAGTAAATACATCTAGCAAATATACTTAAGTTGATGAGAGTATCTTTCAATAAACATAAGCAGAAAGAAATAGAACAAAACAACACAACTTCTTAACCAAGTGAATAGCAGCCATTAGAATAGTAGTGAAGATAAAAAAAATTAAAATTAAGAACAAAAATAATAGAACCAATAAATTAAAATCAATAACAATTAACAAGTTCAAAATAAAAAATAACAGTAGCAGTGATGACTTACATCATCTACCCTTTTTCTTGCATAAAAAGGACCATAGAAGAGGCATAATCTCATTTGATCATTGCAATTCATGCCTTAATTGATGAATATCATAGTACATTGCTTTGAAATGAGTTTGTGTTGGATTTCAGGTGGAGAAGACATAAAAAATGGGAAAGAAAACAACAAAACAAGTAGGGCGTGTGAAGCAGGCGTTTCACTTGGAACAAACGCCACAAAAGTGTATTGGCGTTGCATGCCAGAAGCTGGGCGTGGCACGCTGGTACAACATTCCAGAGAGCAAAATTGAAGACCATCAAAGGGGCGTGGCACGCCAGGAGCGGGGCGTGGCACGCGAACTCGTTACTAGAAGAGCCATCACTATGGCGTGCCACTTTGTGTCGAAGGCGTGGCACGCCAGCCCCAGAGTTCACTTGGGCATGCCACTTGAGGACCAAGGCGTGGCATGCCAAGCCTATAAGACCCACAATTGAATGGGCGTGCCACTTGAGCAACAAGGCATGGCACGCCAGTGAACAAGGAGACAATGCAAAAGCTGGGCGTGCCACTTGGTATCGAAGGTGTGGCATGCCAGCTCAAGAAGTTCCACTAAGGTGTGCCACTTGAGCAACAAGGTGTGGCACGCCAGCACCTAAAGAGGCCAAATAAAGCTTGGCGTGCCACTTGGTATCGAAGGCGTGGTATGCCAACTTAATTATCTCACTTTAGCATTCCACTTGAACATCCAGGCGTGGCACGCCAACACCTGGGACCATGGCAAATGACGGGCGTGACACGCTAGTCTCATGACGTGACACGCTGGTAGTGTTTTCCAGAAGAGGAATTAAAGGGCCAGTGAACTCAGGCGTTCCACTTGGGATATGAGGCGTGGCATGCCAGCAAGAAGATGAAGCAAATGAAGGGCGTAACACGCCAGTCTCATGGCGTGGCACGCTGGTAGTATTTTCCAGAGAGGAAGAAGAGGAGCCAATGAACTCAGGCGTGCCACTTGGATGGCGAGGCATGGGATGCCGGCAAGGGGGTGAAGCTTTAAGAAGGGTGTGGCACGCCAGACCCTAGGCGAGCCACGCTGGTACAAATCTCCAGAAGCATAGAGATAAGGGAAGTGACCTTGGGCATGCCACTTTGGTTCGAAGGCGTGACACGCCAGGCTACTTTGCCCTTTAAAATGTCCTGGGCGTGCCACTTAGGCTCGAAGGTGTGGCACGCCAGGGGTGAAATAGAGGACGGCGTGCCACTTGAATAGAGAGGCGTGGCACGCCAAATCAGAAACAGAAGGAGCGTGATACGCTAGAAAAGCGCCAGTCACACGCCAGCTGGAAGATCACGTTTGTTGAGTTTCTTTTCCCTCCAAATTGTAATTTTCTTTTTTTGTCATTTTTTATTTTCTAGATCTAGGAGTAGTATAAATACCCTTCAAAGTATTGGAAAAGTGGGTTAGCAAGTCACAGAGTTTAGTTTTTGGGGATTTCACTTTTAGTTTTCACATTTCATCTCTTCCATCTTTTGTACTTCCTCTCTGAGCTATGAGTGGCTAAATTCCCTCTCATTGAGAGAGGGAGTTCTATTGTACTTGATGGATTAATGATAGTGAATTTCTTCTTCTCTTCATCTTCTCTTTGATTTGCTTGAAGGAATTTCAATTTTCATGCTTAGTGTTCAATTAACTTGGAAAAGAGATTGAATGCAAAATGGGTTTCATGGGAACCTTGGAAAAGGAAACATGAAACCATGCTAGAAATCCCTTCTCACACTTGAGTAGAATCTGGGTTTTGGTGTTTGGATATGGTGACATACAATCCTCCCTCTACCTGGACCTATGATGATGTTTGGTATAATCAGGGACCAAGCATATCTCTCTTCATGAGCAATTAGACCAAGGAATTGGCTATTGATCAAGATCTGAGAGATTGAGTCACCAAGGGATTGGGTTTTAATCAATCATGATTGCCAAGAGGTCAATGAGTTGCATGATCGAAGATGATATGAGCTAGAATTAATCGAAAGAGACAATATCTCTTGATCTCAATGAATTTCCCCATTCTTATCTCTCCCATTCTTTTATAGCTTTACCTGCATTCTGCAAAATCCCATTCCCCTTTACATTCTTGTTATTTCCATTTCTGCATTTTATTGCTTTCTTTTATTTCTTTTGCCATTTATGTTTCTGCCATTTATAATTCTACACACACAACTTATTCTGTTGAGCTTGATTAATTCACCAATTGATTAAAATTGCTCAAATCTACCAATCTCTGTGGATAGATCCCACTCCACTGTGGGTTAATACTTGACGATAATTTTGGTGCGCTTGCCAAGAGCGAATTCATCAATATTATTAGGGAAGGGTAATGAATTCAGCCCATCAAGTTTTATGGCGTCGTTTCCGGGGATTGGTTTGAATTTGACAATGATTAAACCAATTGGAGAGCTAGATTAAGCATTTTTTTATTTTTCTTTATTCATTTCGTAGTGTAACCTTTAAGTTCCTTTCTAATCTTTGTTTTTATTTCTTGTCTTTCTGAGATTTTTTAGCTATTTATTGTTTATACTTTCACTCTTCTAACTGTTTGATTAATTGCATCACTCAAGCTAATTACTAATTTTAACTAAGGAGATTTCTTCACTTGCTCTTTTCTTATTGTGTGTTGGTTGTATGACAGGTAGAAAAGGAGAGACTTCATCCTTTTTTGATAGTGAACCTGAGAGAACCTTCCTTAGATTAAGGAGGGAGGCTAGAGGCAAGGGTATAGTTGGAGAAGAACCAGTAGAAGAAGATCTAACAACCACCATGGAAGACGAAGTACACGAAGATGTTGGAGGAGGAGCTGGAAATCAAGCTAGGAAAGAGAAGAGAGTCTTAGGCTCCTATATCAACCTAAATCCAGGAAACTGTGGCAATAGCATCCTCAAGCCAACAATCCATGCCAACAACTTTGAGCTGAAACCTCAACTCATCATACTAGTCCAGAATAACTGCTCATATGGAGGAGGTGCTCAAGAAGATCCAAATCAATATCTCAACATATTCTTGAGGATATGTGATATTATAAAGTCCAATGGTGTACACCCTGACACCTACAAACTATTTATGTTCCCTTTCTCACTCAGAGATAAGGCAACTAAGTGGTTAGAATCATTCCTCAAGGAGAGCCTAACCACATGAGAGGATGTTGTGAACAAGTTTCTAGCGAGATTTTACCCTCCACAGAGGATCAATAGGCTAAGAGTTGAGGTACAAATCTTCAGATAGCTAGATGGTGAAACACTCAATGAGGCCTGGGAGAGGTTCAAAGATCTAACAAGGAAATGCCCACCGGATATGTTTAATGAGTGGGTGTGACGTTGAAATTTTTGCTAGTAAAGAATTTTACAAAAATAGTCGCGTTGTAGATATAGATTCTAAACCAACAGAAATCCTTTCGTGCAAACGTATTGGTCGTCACAAGTAACAAACCCCTTTGAAATTGATAACCGAGTATTCAAACCTCGGGTCGTTTTCTCAAGAAATTGCAGGGAGGTATGTTCTTATTATTGGCTATGAAAAAGGTAAAATTGGGGGTTTTGGAATTAAGGAAGAAGTATGACAAGTAATTTAAATGACAATTAAAATAAATAAATACTGTAAAGCAAACTTTTGACAAGGTATGAGAAATTGGAAGTCCAGACTTAGTTATTCTTATCAATAATAATGAAAGTTGAATCTTAACTTAGTTGACCTTTGCTAAAACAAAGGAAAGTCAAGGGACTAATTAATTTGACCTTCGAATCCTATTTATTTCCTAAGAAAAGGTTGGGATTATTGAAATTCAATTCAATTAGCAAAGATAACAGTTATCAATTATGTTAAGCTAAGATAACTCCTGAGTTAATGATTTCTAAACCAAGACCAAAAAGGGAAAAGTAAATTAATTCTACTGGAATGAAAATGTCTTCAGATTGGGAATAATCAATGGCATAAACAAAAGAAGGCAATATTAAACTGAAATACCTCAAATAACATTAAATAAGAAAATCATCATGAAAGTGGCATAAACCAAATAGGCAACATAACTAATACAAGCAAGCATTAAAGTATCTGAGAGTAAGAGATAAATATAAAGTAAAAGAATATTGAACCTGGGATTGAGAGTCGCTCCTAAAACTAAGAGAAGTCCTAAATCCTAATCCTAAAGAGAGAGGAGAGAACCTCTCTCCAACTAAAACCTAAATCATGGAAAGTGACTAAAAATTCGGCAACTCCCTGAATGGATGCATTCTCACACTTCATAACCTCTGGTCTATGCCTTCTGGACTTGGATTTGGGCCAAAAAGGGCTTCAGAATCCGCTATGAGCGTTTTCTGCAATTTCTGGTGCGTGGCTTCTGTCACGCGTCGGCGTGGGTTACGCGGTCGCGTCGATTGGAGTTTTCTTTGTCGGGCGGTTGCGTCATAGGTGTTCTTCTTTAGGTGCGCGGTCACGTCAGTCATGCGGCCGCGTCGCTTCTTCTTCACGCTTGGCATGCGGCCGCCTCGCCCATGCGGTCGCGTCGCGCCAGTTTCTTCACAAACTCCGTTTTATGCTTTCCTTCCATTTTAGTATGTTTCCTTTTCCATCCTTTAAGTCATTCCTGCCTTAGAAGATATGAAACTACTCAACACACTAATCATGGCATCGAATGGAAATAAAGGTAATTAAATTGATTAATTTTAAAGCATAGGAAACATGTTTTTCACATACATCACATAATAAGGAAGGGAAAGTAAAACCATGCAATTAATATGAATAAGTGGGTGAAGGATTGAATAAATCACTCAAACTAAGCACAAAATATATCATAAAATATGGGTTTATCAGGGTGCAGCTCCACATTTTCTATAAGGATTAAACTATGAATCGAAGAAGGCTGTGGACCACTCTTCAAGGGGTTCACTCATCAAGAAGAAGACCATTGAGGAAGCCATAGATGTCATTGAAACTATAGCTGAGAATGACTTCTTCTATGCTTCAGAAAGAGGCTAAAAGAAGGGGGTGCTGGAACTCAATTCTATGGATGCCCTGTTGGCACAAAATAAGGCAATTGCAGCACAATTGGCAGCCTTAAGCAAAAAAATGGAAAACTATGTGTCCAAGCTCAAGCACCACCCCAAGAAGAAAATGAACCAGAAGTTGAATGTGAGCAAGCAAACTATGTCCATAACCCCTCTTGACCACCATATGACCCTAACTCTAAGACATATAACCCAGGATGGAAGAACCACCAAAATTTTGGGTGGGAGAACCAACAAAATCACAACCAAGAGCACAACAAACCATACCAAGCCAATCAATACCAGAATCACAATTCCAACCATCAGTCAAATAACAACAGACTTTACCATAATCTACCTCACATATCATATCCTTCCAACCAGCAAACACACCACCATCAAGAAACACTAACCCCAACCTCACAACCAAGTGAAATCAAGGGAAACTTTGAGAGAGTAGAGGTCGCAATAGCACAGCTATCATCACAGCTCACAGGAGCCATTTCCACCCTCTTGGAAAGGCAAGCACAAGCTGAAAAGGAGATAGATGCCAACCAAGAAGAATACAGGTCAAATTTGAAGAACCAAGGTGCAACAATCTCAAAGCTGGAAGCACAAGTGGGGTTCTTATCCAAGCAAATCCCAATGCCTACACACACATTTTCAAGTGACACCATGGCCAACCCAAGAGGGAAATGTAAAGCCATCACACTTAGAAGTGGAAAAGTGATAGAAGAAGCCACCCAAAACCAGGCAAACCACGAAGAAGAAGTTGCAGAAAAGCCTGAAAACAGGAAGAAAGAAGAGGCCCCTAGCCCGTCTTCACCAAAGCCAATCTTGAAGCCATATATACCAAAGGCACCATACCCACAAAGGCTAAGAAAGGATGGGAAGGACAACCAGTTCTCCATATTTTCAGAAATCTTCAAAAAACTCCAAATCAACATACCATTTGCTGAAGCATTGGAGCAAATGCCGCTCTACGCAAAGTTCTTGAAGGAGCTCATGACAAGAAAAAAAACTGGGGTGAAAAGGAGACTGTAGTCCTAACTGAGGAATGTAGTACCATCATACAAAAGAAACTCTCCCAGAAAATAAAGAACCCAGGGAGTTTCCAAATCCCCTACATCATAGGGGATATCACTATTGAAAAGGCTTTGTGTGACTTGGGAGCTAGCATCAATCTCATGTCCTTGAACATGATGAGAAGGATGAGAATTGAGGAAGCCAAACCAACAAGAATGGCACTCCAACTAGCTGGCAGAACATTCAAGTTTTCACATGGAGTGGTGGAAGATTTATTGGTAAAGGTGGGAAAATTCATCTTCCCAGATGACTTTGTTGTGCTGGACATGGAAGAAGAGGCAAACACTTCAATTATCCTAGAAAGGCCATTCCTAGCTACTGCTGGAGCCATCATTGATGTACAAAAAGGAGAACTAGTCTTGAGATTACATGAGGAAAAGATGGTCTTCAATGTCTTCAAGGCAATGAGTTATCCCAAGGAAACAATAGGAGAATGCATGATGGTGGACACCATAGAACAAATAGTCCTAGGAGTTTTGAAAGAAGAGCAATATGAAGGAAGTATGGAATTGGAGCAACAAGCACCACGTGAAGAACCACTACAAGAAACCATGGAAAGTTCAATCATGACAAACCACAAAGACAACAATGAAGAAGAGGCACCGAAACTAGAGCTAAAAACTCTACCTCCAAGCTTGAAATATGCCTATCTAGGTGACAACAGCACCTACCCAGTGATCATCAACTCAAGCTTGAGCAAGAAGCAAGAAGAGGAGCTCATTCAAGTGCTAAAACAACACAAGGATGCTATAGGCTGGACACTCATAGACCTAAAAAGGATCAGCCCTTCAATGTGTATGCACAAGATCCTACTTGAGGAGGGTGCCAAGCCCTCAAGGCAACAGCAAAAAAGGTTGAATCCAACCATGAATGAGGCAGTCCAGAAGGAAGTGTTGAAGTTGTGGCAAGCTTGGGTGATCTACCCCATCTCAGACAGCCCTTGGGTGAGCCCGGTATAAGTAGTTCCAAAGAAAGGAGGAATCACTGTTGTACCAAATGAGAAGAATGATCTGATACCAACAAGAACAGTGACTGGTTGGCGCATGTGCATCGACTACAGGAAGCTCAATGAAGCCACCAGGAAGGACCACTTTCCCCTACCATTCATGGACCAAATGCTCGAGAGGCTGGCTGGACATGAATACTACTACTTTCTTGACGGTTATTCGGGTTATAACCAAATAGTTGTAGACCCAAAGGACCAGGAGAAAACTTCATTTACTTGTCCATATGGTGTTTTTGCTTACAAGAGGATGCCCTTTGGACTGTGCAATGCACCTGCAACATTCCAAAGGTGCATGGCCTCAATATTTTTGGACATGATTGAGAGGTTCATCGAGGTGTTTATGGATGACTTCTTTGTATTTGGTAACACATATTCTGATTGCTTGCATCACTTAGCCCTGGTGCTAAAGAGATGCCAAGAGACTAACCATGTTTTAAACTAGAAAAAATGCCATTTCATGTTACAGAAGGAGTGGTCCTTGGTCATAAAATCTCAAAGAAGGGCATTGAAGTAGACAGGGCAAAGGTAGAGGTGATTGAAAAGTTACCTCCACCTTGTAATGTCAAAGCAATCAGAAGCTTTTTGGGACACACTGGTTTTTATAGGAGGTTTATTAGAGACTTTACTAAGGTTGCCAAGCCATTGAGCAAACCTACTTGTCTCTAATGTGCCTTTTGTTTTTGATAATGAATGCATGTTAGCCTTTGAGGAGCTTAAGAACAAACTTTCCTCTGCACCTATCATAGCACTACCATGTTGGGATCTACCTTTTGAGTTGATGTGTGATGCATCAGATTTTACTATGGGTACTATTTTAGGACAGAGAAAGGATAAATTGGTGCATGTCATTTATTATGCCAGCAAGGTCCTTAATGAAAATCAAAGGAACTACACCACTATAGAGAAGGAATTACTTGCCATTGTCTTTGCTTT
This sequence comes from Arachis hypogaea, assembly GCF_003086295.3. Taxonomy (NCBI): domain Eukaryota; kingdom Viridiplantae; phylum Streptophyta; class Magnoliopsida; order Fabales; family Fabaceae; genus Arachis; species Arachis hypogaea. The sequence continues at coordinate 53,546,903 of NC_092038.1, forward strand.
TGATAAATTTAGATTATATCTCATTAGTTCTAAAGTAATTATATTCACTGATCATGCAGCACTCAAATACTTGCTTACAAAACAAGAATCCAAGCCAAGGCTAATAAGATAGATCCTGCTATTCCAAGAGTTTGACATCGAAATTAAGGATAGGAGTGGAGTAGAGAACAAAGTTGCTAACCACCTCTCAAGGATCCTACAAGAGGAAGAAGGAGCACACCATCTTGCAGTGAATGAAAGCTTTCCGGATGAGCAATTGATGATGATACAAGAGACCCCTTGGTTTGCTGACATAGCCAATTTCAAGGCCATTGGGGAACTACCAACCAACATCAACAAACATATAAAGAGAAAGCTCATCAAAGATGCCAAATACTATATCTGGGATGAGCCATACTTGTTCAAAAAGTGTGCTGATGGGATCTTGATGAGGTGTATATCCCATGGAGAAGGACAAGAGGTGCTTTGGCAATGTCATGGATATACATATGGAGGTCACTTTAGTAGAGAAAGAACAGTAGCCAAGGTGCTCCAATGTGGATTCTACTGGCCAAGCATTTTCAAGGATGCAAAGGACTTGGCGTCAAGGTGTGATGAATGCCAGAGGGCTGGCAATTTACCCAGGAATAATGAGATGCCATAGAGATTTATAATGGAGCTAGAACTATTCGATGTATGGGAGATTGACTTCATGGGGCCCTTCCCATCCTCTTACACAAATAGTTATATACTTGTGGTTGTAGATTATGTGTCAAAGTGGGTGGAGGCTATTGCCACCACCATAAATGACAACAAGGTTGTAATGAGCTTCTTAAGAAAGAACATTTTCAGCAGGTTCGGAGTTCCCAGAGCACTCATTAGTGATGGAGGGACACATTTCTGCAATAAACAATTAGAAGCACTCCTTCTCAGATATAGAGTCAAACACAAGATGGCAACCCCTTATCATCCGTAGACCAACAGGCAAGTAGAGATTTCCAACAGAGAGCTAAAAAGGATTCTTGAAAAAACTGTTGGAAGCTCAAGGAAGGACTGGTCTAAGAAACTAGACGATGCTTTATGGGCCTACAGGACAGCCTTCAAGACCCCCATTGGGATGTCACCATACCAACTAGTATTTGGCAAGGTTTGCTACTTACCAGTTGAACTGGAGTATAGAGCCTTCTGGGCTCTAAAATTGCTGAATTTTGATGAGCAAGCTGCTGGAGAAAAGAGGCTGAGGCAACTCAATGAGCTAGAAGAATTTAGGAACCAAGCATATGAAAATGTAAAGATCTACAAAGAGAACACAAAAAGATGGCATGATCAAAAGATATCAAAGAGGGAGTTCACTGAAGGACAAAAGGTGTTATTGTACAATTCTAGACTTAGGTTCTTCCCTGGGAAGCTTAAGTCTAGATGGTTTGGACCTTTGACCATCATCAAAGTGTACCCCTATGGTCAAGTGGAGCTCATGGAGGACAAAACACAGAGAACCTTCACTGCAAATAGCCATAGACTCAAGCGTTACCTAGGGGACTCACTGAATGAAAGAAGAGTGAGCTACCACCTCAACTAAAAAAGGAAGAACGTCAAGCTAGTGACGATAAAGAAGCGCTGGTTGGGAGGCAACCCAACACTTTATATCCTTTTGATTTATTGCTTTATTAGAAGTAGATTGTAAATATTAGCTTAGGAAGTTAATTTTAGTTTTGATAGTTAAGATAGCTTTGTGAGTTAAATTGTGTGCTATTCTTTTGGAGGTGGAGCTGGATGAAAACATTTACTAATAATGATGAGTGATTGGGCTAAGAACTAGCTAAAATGCTAAGTTTGGTGTGGCCACTCACCAACTTGATCTAGGGTTACAAGCATCTAGATAAATTAAATTTTTTTTGGGAGTAAGCCCAAAGATTAAATTTGGTGTGGCCACTACCATACGAGAATCAATCAGCAAGCCCAATACCACTCAATGTGGAAGCATTTAATACATTGGTGGAGGCTTGAATGAGGATTTTAATGTGTTCAGGGGATATTAGGCACAAAGAATGTGAAAGGATTGAAATTATTTCTTCCCCATGAACACATTGAAACCCCAATGATAAACCCAATTTATTGAGATGCAAATGAATTAAGTTTGGTATCCCAAGGGACAACCATCAATTGCAATCCCATTCACTAGCATTAAAAATGAATGTAGAGGATCATTTTGTCATTACTAATGGGGTTTTTGTTTTCTTTTTTTTAGGAGATTGAATGGGGCCCACTTGTTAGATAACAAGGAGGTCAAAGTGCACTTACACTTTGGAACTCAACATCTTCAGGGAGCACAGCGGGATAAGGGTTGGCGCCTCTTCCCACGCTAGACGCCACTCCCCAAGTGGAAAACATTGAATTCCCTTCTTTTCCCACCATTCGAACCACACCCTTCAATCCTATAAATCCCCTACCCTCCCCATTCCCTCCATATAACAAACTCACAGAGACTTTTCCTTCTTCTCTCGTTCTTCTTTTTCTTTATCTTTCTACTTGATTGGGACAATCAAGTGCTAAGTTTGGTGTTGGGGCAAAACTTTGCTTTGCTTGTGTTTCTTTGCAACACTTCATTAATATCTCAGAACCCTCAAACACTCTTTCTCTCTCTCTCCACCTAATGGCACCATCAAGATCCTCAACCTCAAAGAAAAGAAAGACCAAAGAACCAACCTTAGGTTCCTCAAGCTCAAACTTCAATTAGTACAAATTCCTCTCAGCATTCAATCAAAACCAATTCTATGGTTGGGTGAGTGAGAGAGAGATCATCCCAGAGGTCGGCTTTCAACTAGGAAGGAATGAGCACCTTGAGATCAACATTGAGATCAACAACAGGGGCTGGGCACTCTTCTGCAACCCACCAAAGAAAGTGGTGGAAGGAGTGGTAAAGGAGTTTTATGCTAATGCCGTGCCACAGCCAGGGCAAACTTATGGGTATATTAGCTATGTGAAGGGGAAGACCATAGACTATAGTCCCTCTAACATAGAAAGGGTGCTGATGGTGAAAAGGGTCAACTCCACTCGAAGTTATGAGGAGAGGATGAAGCAACCAGACCCATGATTTGATGAAATCCTGAATGAAAATTGTGTACTAAATGTGCAGTGGATCAATGATAAAAATGAAAAAGCTGGGCGTGCCACTTGGTATCGAAGGCATGCCACGCCAGCTCAAGAAGTCCCACTAAGGCGTGCCACTTGAGCAATAAGGCGTGGCACGCCAGCACCTAAGGAGGCCAAATAAAGCTGGGCGTGCCACTTGGTATCGAAGGCGTGGCACGCCAGCTTAATTATCTCACTTTGGCGTGCCACTTGATCATCCAGGCGTGGCGCACCAACATCTGGGACCATGGCAAATGACGGGCGTGACACGCCAGTCTCATGGCATGATACGCTGGTAGTGTTTTCCAGAAGAGGAATCAAAGGGCTAGTGAACTCAGGCGTGCCACTTGGGAGATGAGGCGTGGCACGCCAGCAAGAAGATGAAGCAAATAAAGGGCGTGACACACCAGTCTCATGGTGTGGCACGCTGGTAGTATTTTCCAAAGAGAAAGAAGAGGACCCAATAAACTCAGGCGTGCCACTTGGAAGGCGAGGCGTGGCACGCCGGCAAGGGGGTGAAGCTTTAAGAAGGGCGTGGCACGCCAGACCCTAGGCGTGCCACGCTAGTACAAATCTCCAGAAGCATAGAGATAAGGGAAGTGACCTTGGGCGTGCCACTTTGGTTCGAAGGCATGCCACGCCAGGTTGCTTTGCCCTTTAAAATGTCCTGGGCGTGCCACTTTGGTTCGAAGGCGTGGCACGCCAGGCTACTTTGCCCTTTAAAATGTCCTGGGCGTGCCACTTAGGCTAGAAGGCATGGCACACCAGGAGTGAAATAGAGGACAGCGTGCCACTTCAATAGAGAGGCGTGGCACGCCAAATCAGAAACAGAAGGAGCGTGACACGCCAGAGAAGCGCCAGTCACACGCCAGCTGGAAGATCACGTTTGTTGAGTTTCTTTTCCCTCCAAATTGTAATTTTCTTTTTACTTTTGTAATTTTCTTTTATTTTCTAGATCTAGGAGTAGTATAAATACCCTTGGAAGTATTGAAAAAGGGGGTTAACAAGTCACAGAGTTTAGTTTTTGGGGATTTCACTTTTAGTTTTCACACTTCATCTCTTCCATCTTTTGTACTTCCTCTCTGAGCTATGAGTGGCTAAATTTCCTTTCATTGAGAGAGGGAGATCTATTGTACTTGATGGATTAATGATAGTGAATTTCTTCTTCTCTTCATCTTCTCTTTGATTTGCTAGAAGGAATTTTGATTTTCATGCTTAGTGTTAAATTAACTTGGAAAAGAGATTGAATGCAAAATAGGTTTCATGGGAACCTTGGAAAAGGAAACATGAAACCATGCTAGAAATTCCTTCTCACACTTGAGTAGAATCTGGGTTTTAGTGTTTGGATATGGTGACATACAATCCTCCCTCTACCTGGACCTATGATGATGTGTGGTATAATCAGGGACGAAGCATATCTCTCTTCATGAGTAATTAGACCAAGAAATTGGCTACTGATCAAGATCTGAGAGATTGCGTCACCAAGGGATTGGGGCTCAATCAATCATGATTGCCAAGAGGTCAATGAGTTGCATGATTGAAGAGGATATGAGCTAGAATTAATCCAAAGAGACAATATCTCCTGATCTCAATGAATTCCCCCATTCTTATCTCTCCCATTCTTTTATAGATTTACTTACATTCTGTAAAATCCCATTCCCCTTTACATTCTTGTTATTTCCATTTTTGAATTTTATTGCTTTCTTTTATTTCTTTTCCATTTATGTTTCTGCCATTTATAATTCTACACACACAACTTATTCTGTTGAGGTTGACTAATTCACCAATTGATTAAAATTGCTCAAATCTACCAATCTCTGTGGATACGATCCCACTCCACTGTAGGTTAATACTTGACGATAATTTTGGTGTACCTTTCAAGAGCGAATTCATCAATATTATTGGGGAAGGGTAGTGAATTCAGCCCATCAAGCAGCAACCAATAGTGATGAACAATAAATTAAAAATCAATAAAAAAATTAGCAACAGTGAAGAACAACAAATTAAGAACAAAAAATCAAGAACAACAAACAATAGCAAGAAACTAGGAACAACAAATAAATAGTAGTGAAGAACAACAAACCATAGCAAGAATATAGAAAATCAAGAAACAAAACACAATAGCAAGAACAGAGAAATCAAGAAGCAAAAATAGCAGGAGACTGAATCTGCAATTGAAGAACCAACCTGACTCAGAGGCTCCATTCTTGATGAGTTGATGATGGAGTGGTAGGCTGCAAGGAGGATGACGGAGAGAGAGAGAGAGAGAGAGAGAGAGAGAGAGAGAGAGAGGCGCTACGAGAACGACAACATGCTACACTGTTGCCGGAGAGTTACTACGGCATGTGTGGAGTTGTGGAGGATGACGACGTGTTGCTAGCCTATTGCTTGGCTTGCCAGGGAGGACAAAAAAGACAGAAAGCTGCTAGAAGAACGGGAGAGGAAGAGGAAAGGGTTAAGCGGTCGCTAATTCCTCAATAAATAAGCTTCTGATTAGTAACTCAATTGCGACTAGTTACTTCAAAAATTTTCTCGGTTAATTTTAGATTTGGTATAACTCTGCAACGGATTTCCAACAAGATTAGAGAGTAATTTGCTAAAAAATAGGTAGGATATAGCTTTTGCTTTGCGAAAAGATTGTAGTTGCCAAGTCGCTTACTAAATTAAAATTGTGACAACTTAGCGACTTGAAATTAGCGAACAAAATGTGTCAGTTGTTAAAGGGTCGCCAATTTCTCGCTACTGAGGTCCTAGACACTCAATATCCATATTTTCGCTTTAGTGACAAATTAGTAAGAAATACTTTCCTAGCTGAATGATTTATTTGTTGTGACTAGTTAGCGATGACTACTTTCCATCGCTAACCTAATTTATTTGAATTTTACAATATTATGCAATAAATTGGCGAGAAACTAGTTGCTCACTAAAAATAAAAACTTTGCTGACAAATTAGCTAGGAAATTGTCAATCGCAAGATGCATTTCAAGTCTTTGTGACAGATTAGTTAGGAACATTGTTCCTCACTAATTAGCCTTTTTGAACAAAGTTCATTTAGCGACCAACTAGTGTGTGAATTATTTCTCGCTAATTGTATGTCAAGCATTTGCGACGGAATAGTGATGACAATATCCCTCTCTACTTTACTTTTATTCGATTGAACTCCTAAGTGATTAATTTGCTAGAACATTGTCAGTTGCTAATTAATTTGTGACAAATTAGCAAGAAAATTTTTTCCGCTCTTTTTTAAGTTACAAAACTCAATTTGAGAAAAACAAACTTACTCGTGAATCTCTCGCTTATTAGTCGCTTGTCTTAAGTTCATATATTTTGTGACTGCTTATTAATTTTGTCGTTAGCACGTCATTAATTTCTCACTAGTTTGTGACAAAAAATATTTCTCGCAAAAGTTCGTCGCTAATTTGTCAAATTCTTGTAGTTTTGGAGGGTTTTCATTGCAATTAACATGAATTAAAATAGAAAGAAATTAAAAGTACAATTCATTAATTAAGTGGCAAGAAAATAAAGAGAAATTAAAGAAACTAACAAAAAATCAAGCAACTCACAGTTGACAACAATTAAAGTAAGGGCTTTGACTAGGCTTGAAAATCAAGGATCACTATCATTGTCACAAAACTAGAAATTATGATCATTTTTAAGAGCAGACTAATAATTTAACCTCTACACATATAATAAAGTCAATTAAACTCAATTAGCCCAAATGGCAAATCCTAACCAACATATTAATTGAATTTAGTAAAAATAAGGTTAATCAACATACAAATTTTATTTAGTAAAAATTTAGCATTAGTAAAAATAAGAGTTAAGTATGATTTTGGTCCTTATGGTTTAGCCTGAAAATCAAAATCATCCTAACCTTTTTTTTAAACGGTCCCCAACATTCAATTTAATATTAAAATCGTCCTTTTGAAGACAATAAATTTTAAATGATAAAAATACCCTACTAGTATACCTCCTCTATTCTTTATACTGTCTCTCTTTCACCGTTTCCTTCTTTTCTTTTCCCTTCTCACAGAAGTAACAATATCGAGATTTAAAGGGGTAGAACGAATGAGAGAAATGGCAAGAGAGGGATGCAAAATTGGAAGGAGACGAAGAAGAAAGGTGCGACGACGAGGGAAGCCATCGCTGCTATCATTGCTTCACCAAAAAGAGAGAGGGGAAGGACGCAAACAGATAGAGTGTTGTTGCCTTCGTTGGTGTTGCTGCAATGGCTTCAGAAGGTGACTGTCACTGGCACTACCCTAGCCGCTCACCTCGCTCGCATCAATGGCCTCATCCACCGTTGCCAACATTGTTCCTTCTCTATAATCGAAGGAGGTTCTGCCATTGTCGATATTGTTGCTCAATTTGACCTTTCCTCCTGCATCACTACTCCGTTCCTGCATTGCCACCTATGTCTCTACCACTTGGGTGCTACGGCAACCTCTGCTCATGTGCTCCTTTTAGCATCTCTTCCCACCATCTCTTCCGTGGTTGTTTCTCCCTTTCAACATATTCAACAACACCAACAACATAACAATTTTAAAGAAGGATAGAGAGGGGAAGGGAGGGAGATAGACAGATTACAAAGAAGGAGAATAGAGGAAGTAGGAAGAGATGTGGCACATACGGAGTGAGATGATGATAGGGTAAGGTAAGGATATAATTGTCTAAAGGATGATTTTAAAACCACATTGGACCTTAAGGACGAATTTGAGTGCAAAAACAGGTTGGAGATGAAAGAATTTTTCAGCCTCAACCTTAGGGACCAAAATCGTACTTAACCCTAAAAATAAGGTTAATCAACAACAACTTGCCATTACTAATCAATTAGGACAATGATGACTCAAGATCGGCTTAATTCTTAACCCCAAACCAAGTGTGAAAATCTACTCCATAACTAATTCAAATAATTTGTCAAATATTTGGTGTGCATCATAAAATATAAACTTGCAACCAACTAAAATCTACTTTTAATCATCATCAAATTTACAATAAACATAACATTAACATCAAGAAGCATAAATAAATAAAAACCTATAAGGAACGTTATTCATCATACTTAAATTAAATATTTAAAGTCAAACATTCATAAGTATTCACAATAACAAAATAAAAGAGAGCATGAAAGTGAAAATGTAATACAAAAAGAACTAGAAGAAGATGAATTTTAAGCTTGACGCTTGCAATAATTAAAATAAATTAAAATAAAACTAACCTAAACTAACTAATTTAACCCTAATTCTAGAGAAAGATGAGAACTTCTCTTTCTAGAAAACCCAACTAAAATATACTAAAACTAAGCTCTTCTTTTTTTATTCTCCTTTACATTTCATCCTTAAATGCATATAAAATATGATATTTGGAGCCTTTTTGGGCCCAAAATGCGAGCTCATGTGCCACTTAAACCAAAAACGAGATGGCATTGTCGTGTTTGCGGCAATCTGCCGTATATGCAGCATAACCTCATGTACGCAAGGCTTCGCTTGCATCGTTGGAAGTCCCCTGCACGACCTTAGGTTGGCTAAAATCCTTGCTTCTAGTTGACCATAATTCAACCTAATGAATTTGTCAAAGTACCAAGTGGATTGGATGACTTAAAATCCAAGCAAATTAGAATTATAGATAAGAAACATACTATTTTGTCAATAATCGCAATTAAGAACAAGAATCACAAATATAGTCAATTAAGCACAAAATGCATAGAGAAGCTTAATAGAATCCCTTAAAATATACATAATCAATCATAAGAAATTGGACTTCATCAGGTGCAACGGCAAGGGAAGTCATTGTTGTTATCGTTGGGTTCATGAAAAATAGAGGCTTAGACAAGTGATAGACGCTCACTACAAGAAAAATATGTTTTAGCGACAAATTTTTAGTGGCAATAACATAATAGCCACTAATTTCTTCATTTAAGTTATCTTTTTGCGGTAATTATGTATTTGCCATTATTACTATATATTATAATGGCAATTATTTTTATTGCTGCTAAAAAATACATAAAAAAATTTTAAAAACAAATTTTAGTGGCAATTATTATTATTGCCACTAAATTATTATTTATTTTTACTTTTAATTTTAATTTTTATAAATTAATACCAGCCATTAATTAATTACCACTAAAAATTTTATTATGATATTTTTTAATTTCTTAAATTGCACACCTATGCAAGGAAGAGAGAACCTTGTCTCAGATATCCCACTGAACCTTGACTCAGATAATCACTCCTTGAAAATCCACTCCATCTCAACATTCTCCACCGACAACCGCCCACCATCGCCGTCACAGGCCTTGCCATCGCCGCCTATCGCTCTACACGCACATCTGTCTTCTTTTCTACACGCTCTACCTCAGATCTAGGTCGAATCCACGCCAGATCCACTCAGATCCAGGTTTGTTTTATGATTTGATTTATGTCTCTGCATTTGTTTGAAGTAAAAATTCACTCTCTCTGATCTCACTATTCAAATTGATAATGTGTTTAGTTGCTTGATTAGTTCAGTATAATTTCATAATTTCTCTTTATTTGTTAATTTCTCTTCATTTATTAATTAGGTCTCAAATTGCTTTCTGTTTCTGCTTTGTTTGAAGGTTTTGAAAAAATTGTTCAGGTGATTTTTTATTTTGTGATAAAAGATTTTGTGCTTTCTTGTCTATTTTTAGAATTTGAAGATTCAAAGGTTACATCGTGTGTCCTTGTTAAGCTTAATTTTGATTAGTCAAGGTTTTGTGACTTTGAAGTTTGAGAGAATGAACTCGATTTTTCCTCTCAGAATTTCATACTTGTTTTGGTCATAGATAGAATTGCTTAGCTTTGGTGATTTCTAAATTTTCAAGGCAATTATTTTTTCCATAATTTTTGGTCATGCAGCTCCTGCTATGATGATCCATCTGTAGAGCGACAATTTCTTGTTGTACCTGTTTCTTACTTTAATATAAAGAAGAGATGACATACTTGATTAATTAGTTCATTTTTGTTTATACTCATCACAAAACTAATCCATAATATAATGCATATTTAAATGAAGCAATAAGAAAACGTGTGCTTTAATATATTTGCCTCATGATACTTCTTGGGTAAATGCATGCATTTGGTAATTTCGTTGTTTCATACTCTATTTTTTTCATCTCATATTTTAAATTATAAATATAAGTTTAATTGTGATGCATTACCTTAGTTTCAGTTTTAGAAGGTGGTGGTAATAGTGCACCATCCCTTTTGGTTATGGCAAGAAGCCCTTTGGTCACAAGGGATACCATCAAATCTGTTGGGCTTGTATACCTTAATAAATTTGTCTTTTGATAATAAGTTCATTTGTGAGGTAGTTATATATTATGAATTTTGGACAATTTTGTGGACAATTTTAATAGTAATTTTGTGGACAATTTTGTGATTTTAGGATAAAAAAGTATGCCTATTGTAAGAGAAAAACATTTATGCCCCCAACTACATATTCCTGTACTTGATTTGCTCCAACACAATCCTAAATCCTAATCACTTTCTTGCTTTGGTTGCAATAACAGCTTTTTGAGCTGCCTGGACTACCTTCCTCTTGCTCTTTGCTTATCCATACTGCTTTTCGCTGGTCTTACATTGAGAATTGTAAGCAACTTTTACCCTTTCATTAATCATTGTATCCATATTTGTTTCATTTTTATTCTTTCGTAATGGGAATAAACAAAATGCGTTCTTTGTAATAATAATTGAATATAGGTAATGGCAGAAATATGATCTAGGTATATAAAATTTTAATAACATTAATGATGTCTTCAGATGCTTAATTAATTGGCATACTTTTATCAAAGGTATTCATGTAAAAAAGAGTTCTTAAGTTACTCATTGTTTCATTGCATGATGCATATTATACTCTTAAGTTACTCTGTGATGATTGATATAGAGCCGCAACGCCACAAGAGTTTTATCTAGTGCTGAATTCAGCACATCTCTTCCTTTATCACCTATTTATTGCAGAACACAATCTCTGTAGACATACTTATATTTTTAATTAATTTATTTTTAAATTTATGTAAGCCACAGTGCACTATATCATGAAAATTCACTGTACAATTTGTACATCAATTTATTCCTCCTCTTGGTATCATTGGTTTTGCTGTCTGGGGTCTAGAGCCACTTCTATGCCTGAGCAGGAATTTTTTTTCTGTAAGTTAGCATCTAATCTTCATTTAAATAAATTCTAATCTGCAAGTTATCATGATAATTTATAAAAGTTGGATGAGAACAAGGAAGAGAGACAGAGAGGATGAGTTGTCATATTTGGTGGCTGTTGGGAAATTCTTGTTTCTATTGTGTGTGGGAGTGTGACTTTGAGAATTGAGATGACAGAGCACCAGGTACTCGGGTTATACTATTGGTCTGTTTTCATTGTAACTTGGTGGGTCTAAAAAATACTATATAATATTATATTAGATTAAATTATTCAAGGTGGAGGAGAATATATATTATGCTCGTGGTGTCCAATTCATACACGCATGTCTTTGTTACATTTTTTTCCTTGTATCTTTTTAGTAATGAATCTGATTGTCTTTTTCCTACTTATTATTATTATTATTATTATTATTATTATTATTATTATTATTATTATTATTATTATTATTATTATTATTATTACATTCTTTAGAACCTTATGTCTGCAAATCATTCATGTTACATTTTTTCCTTTGTATCTTTTTAGTAATGAATCTGATTGCCTTTTTCCTACTTATTATTATTATTATTATTATTATTATTATTATTATTATTATTACACTCTTTAGAACCATATGTCTGCAAATCATTCATGTCTCCGCGTGACTTTATTTTTTCTATACTTAAATTGCCATTTTCAATTTCAGCTGAAAAGTCAATTAATCGCTAGGTTGGATTAATTTTCTGCAACATTGATGGATTGAACATTTGCACATTTGCACTTCTCTTTTGACTTTGTCATTTTGTTAGGGGAAGGATGGAATCGAACCTTCACGAGCTGAGATTTTTCTCAAAATTCATAAAAGGCGTAAGGATGGTAGACCATTGGATGAGGAATCTCCAAAAGCAGTGGTAAAATTTATGAATTTGTATCTTCTTGTTGTGATTGAAAAGTATAAAGGAACTAAATCATGTATTTAGTTCTAAAATAGGAACATACGTGTATCCTCCTTTTTAGCTTCACTCAATTGTGAAATTTAGTTCTTTCTATATAGGAATTAATTGAAGAGAAGTTGAACAATGGCGAGCTATCTAATGAAGAATCCAATAATCGTGTTGCTTGGGAAGGAGATGTTTATTCTCAAGTATTGGAAAGTGATAGAAATGGTTACGTACGGGGTTTAGGACTTGGTCCAACACCTTCTTTATTGTGGGGTAATAAATCATGTTATGGTAAATTTGCTTCGGATGCATTTGCTAATGAGGTTGCTCAAAAATTACAACAAGAAATAAAGGTGCTAAAGAAGAAACATGAAGAAGAAATGAAGTTGATGAAAGAAAATCAAAATAAAATGTTGGCTGAATTATCTTTTATGAGACAAGTTTTGTGTAAGTTTGTTTCAACAGGTTCATCTATGACTCAAGATTTCAATGAAAATTCTTTTATGTAGGTAATTTTTGAAATTTGAAATTTTTTCTTGTGATCTGTTTTCTTTTATTTGACATTACTGTATTGATTAGGTTCCTGATGCTATTAGTGGTCATGAGTTAGCATCATGCAGCACTTGAAATCAGGTTTGATGCTAATAGTTATTTTCTTGAAAGACTATATCTTCTATTATTGTTTGAATCCAGCACTAATTAACTAATACCATACATAATATTATACCAACTGTTCATTAAAATTATCATAAATAATATTTATTTGAGTCCAGCACGCTCTAGTTAGTGCATTGTGCATATAGACAAAGAAGTCTAAAATTATCAAAAATTTTGCCTGGCTCTTGTTAGAGAAACTTTCTATTTTATTTTTGCGATAATCTTTCAACACGTGGTTTGCAGACATGCCTTGTTTCCTAGATTGTCGCTTTCTGTTCTCCCATTCAGATGAGGTACCTGAATCTATGCACTCGTAATAAATAGATATAATGGAATCTGTTCTCACATAATGCACCTGTTTCTTATTCAGGCTTTTCTCACCATGCATTAGAACATTAACTTTAACTTAAATTTCAATTTGTTATGCAGATGGTGTTATACTGCTGTGGGACTCATAGTTGGTGGCTTTTTCTAGCATTGGCCTAGAACAATTGAGCATATTTTGGCTTCTTTTTTTTTATTTTCTGCAAAATGTATTCAAAGTCAATGAAATGACAAACAAACCTCTGTTATGTATTGATAAATATCGCTTTTAACATTTTATTTTGTCAAAAGGAGCATTTTAATAGAAAATTTATTTCAAATTTTCTTGATCAAAATTCAAATGCAAATTATTATTATTATTATTATTATTATTATTATTATTATTATTATTATTATTATTATAGAAAAGATATAGGTTGTTAGTTCTAATTAATGAAATGAGTATAATTAAAAAAATAACTTTAAGATTTTAGCGGCAATAGTAATGGCAGCTAAAAGTGAATAATAGTATAATTTTAGAATTTTTTTAGTGGCCATATAAATTGCCGGTAAAAAGGATTTTAGCGGCAATAGCAATGGCAACTAAAAGTGAACAATATTTCCATCTTAGAACTACTTTTAGTGTCCATATAAATTGCCGAGAAAATTGCCCCTAAAAGTTATATACTTTTTTGCAGCCATTAAAATGGTCTTTACCGGCAAATGTTATAATGGTCACCAAAACCTTTTAGCAGCGAAGCATAAGACGGCTAATATCTAATTGCCGGTAAATGTATTAGCGGCTATTTTTATTGCCGCTAAAAGTAAAATAAATGGCCGCTAGAAGTGATTATTTTTGTAGTGGCTAAATATCGATTTAAAAAATTCACAAGTTTAAAATCCCAATTTTATTGTAGCTCTAAACCGAAATCTAATACTCTTTAAGGTTTAGTTTAGAATGTCACAATTCAAATCAAACATTGGGAGTTTTAATCCCGGATTGTTCTCCCTTGGAATCACAATTGAGTGCATATTATTGGCTATGGGAGTTCGAGGTTTTGATTGCAAGTAATGGGAATTTAAATAGCAAAAAGTTAAAGAAACAAACAAGAAATTAAACTAGGAGCAATTAAGACAATTAACTAAGTAAATTCAAATGCTAAAAATATCTTGGTAAGGATACTACAAGAAAAATCACTTTTAGCGGCCATTTATTTCGTTTTTAGCGACAATAAAAATAGCTATTAATACAATTACTGGCAATTAGACATTAGCCGTCTTATACTTTGTCGCTAAAAGGTTTTAGCGACAATTATAACATTTGCCGGTAAAGACCTTTTTAACGGCCGCAAAAAGTATATAACTTTTAGTGGCCATTTTCTTAGCAATTTATATGGCCACCAAAAATGATTCTAAAATTGCAATGTTATTCACTTTTAGCGGCCATTCCTATTGCCGCCAAAATTCATTTTACGGCAATTTATATGGTCACTAAAAATAATTCTAAAATTATAATAGTATTTACTTTTAGTTGCCATTACTATTGCCGCTAAAATCTTAAAGACTTTTTTTAATTACATTATACTCATTTTCTTAGAAGCAACGAACTATCTTTTTTTTCTAGAATCTCAATTAGTTTTGCCAACAATTATTATTATTATGCATAATATAAATATACTAAAATTAATTACTACAAAATGAGATATTTTATTAAACTCAAAATATTGATACACAAATTTCTCTTGAAAAGTAATAAATCATATTACAGATCTAAACAATAAAAAATACTACAAGCCATGTTAGAGAACTAACTTTCAAATGCGTAATAAAACTACTAATAATGGAACCACATTGATGATTACATATCACCACCAAAATTGGGCAACAAGGATCCAAAGTAGGTTCTCGCAGCCAAGTAGCCCAGAAACATGGAAGATAATGGCAATTTGGCAGCCAAGTTTTGATGTTATTGGTGTCATGGCATGGCAAAATATTGCTGTGAGGAAAAGCAGAATAGTAGGCTGTAATTCTTGAAATGGATTGGTACTTTGTCCTTGGTACTTGATTTCAATTGAAGCTGCTTCTAAGGTAATCAGAAATATATAGACCCTATTATGAGTTTAAAGAAATGAGTAAGAAAATGAGTGTTTGCATGATGATGTTGTGCTTATGTTATTATCTGTCATTGTCATCTCCTGAATAAAACTCATCTTTTATTTTTAAAAGAAATAACAGGACCACTAACATGCAACCTCAGTCACTAAATAAAACTAATACTGTAATACAACAATGGTAGACATTCATTGCAAGTTCTAATTTCTACAATAGAAAATAATCACAAGACAGAAACATAATAATTAGAAGGATACCAAAAACACTTGGGGTAGGTCAAAGATACAATAATTACCATATATAAAATAATACCGAACAACCAAGAGTAACTTAAAAATAAGTGTACCTAGACCTGTAAAACAAGGGGAAAAATAAAAAAGAAATTAGATTAGGGAAAAAAGAATGAACCAAAGAATAATAATATATGACACAATGGAAGCCATGCCCTTATCTCAACAAATATGCAGGGCTTAGATCCTTAGCTATCTGAAACAAAAACAAGGAGCAGAAATTTATTATTTATCAAGAAGTAGAAAATGAATTAATAAAAGATACCAATAAATGATAAGGTAATTACCACACAATATTTTCTGATCATTATTTGAGACTTGTGAACCTCAATCATTGCGTGCATGCTTCGCCTAACTATATGTATTTATAGTTAAATATTAATTTAACTAGCTGATGATCATTAGTTACATTAGTACTATACCTGCTATCTATGTATGTATTAAGAAATAGCTAGAATATAATAATGCTTTTGAAGTGATTAAAATGTTTTATGTAATTTAAATTGCTTAAGTTTTAATTGATATATCATTTCTGTGGCTTATATATATATCCTGTATTATCTACAGTTTTAATATAATTAATTATGTTCATGGTTGTTTCACAAGTTCCATAAGGGATATCTAGCAACTTAGCACTAAAAAATATATATCATCACTTTTAGATTTCATATTCATATAGTAGGAGTTTCTCAGATGAAAGTCCTAACTCATAAACAAGACAAAATTTTCCACACAACTGTCATCTCTTACTATTATTTGAAAAGTGAAAAGCAGAAATGGATTATTCAAATATAATGTATCACATTACAAATACACGATATATAAGACTTGAAAAAGCTAAGAAACCCAGTTGAACCCAGTTGAACCACATCCATAATTCTAATAAAATATTTACATGTTTTACTAGAATTTTCGACACAACGCTTTTTGATAAACCCCAATTTTGTGGTTTATCTTGTGCTTATTTTGGAGGATTTTATCACCTTTTCTCACACTTATTCAATGAAATAGCATAGTTTTGTAATTCTCTCTTAATTTGTGCTTAAGTGTAAAAACAAGTGTTTTTAGGCCTTTAAATTGGTAATTTTAATTCACCTTTGATTTCACTAGATCACTTGATGTGTTTGTTAGTGAATTCAGGTTGAAAAAGGTAGGAATGGATCAAAGGAGTGAAGAGAAAAGCATCCAAAGTGGAGAAATCATGGAAAAACAAGGATTTGGGGAGCATTAATCGACGCGCACGCGTGGCACCACGCGCACGCGTTGATATGAAGTCGCATGGCGATGCGTACGCATGACATAACGTGTACGCGTAAATAGTAAAATGCCAAGCGATGCGTATGCGTGACCCACACGTACGCGTCGTAGCTCGCACGTGACCTCATTAAAGTGAAAGCACTGGGGGCGATTTCTGAGCTACCCATGCCCGAATCCAACCCATTCTTGAGGCTATTTCATGCTTAATTCAAGCTTGGGCAAAGGGGGAGCACTTAATTGTAGGATAGCATCATGTAGGTTAGTTTGCTAGAGAGAGAAGCTCCCTCTTCTCTCTAGAATTAGGGTTCTTAGGCTTATTTGCATCCTAGATCTAGGCTTGATTTCTTGTTTTCATCTTGTTTCCCTTACAATTTCTTGTTTCTACTCCTTCATTCTCATACTTTGTAGTGTTAATTTCTCTTTTATGCCTCTTTTATTGATGAACCACTACAAAGGAAACGAGAAATAGCGGCGATTCTTGGAGTGATTTGCAGTGGTTTTAAGTAGCCGCGAAACGGAATTTCAGCGGTTTGTTAAGCGTCGCCTATTAGTGGGTGGCTATATGTTTTTGCGGCGGTTCTTAGGAACTGCTGGCACAACCGCCGCAAATCCCATAAATAGCGTCGCAATGTTTAGCGGCAGTTTGAAACCACCACGATCTAGACAACAGTGATCTCCACACAAAATAATCGGCGGTTTGTAACCGCCGCTGTTTAATGGCCACGGTTTTGTTCAAATGTAATCATCGGCAGTTTGAAAACGCTGCTGTTTAACGAACGATGTTTTTTGAAATGTAACTAGAAATGGTGGCGGTTTTAAACGGCTGCTATTTCGTAACCTGAATTTTCAAATTTCTAACAGCTAATTCGCAACCGCCACTATTTTCCGGTTAAATGGCCACAAAAATTCTGTATTGTACACTAGCAATCCACGCTATTTTTTATTTTAATGTACATTTTTTTTTTGTTTTTTTAATCCTTATTAATATTAGTAAGTTTATTATTTTATATCCCAAAAAATAAATTGCAAGGTAAACGACAATAGCAAAACCATTAATTTAATTAATATAATTATCCAAATATCAATAAAGTGTACTCCTTACTAAGAGTTGCATAATCAACAACATAAAAGTGTATATTTGAAAGAAGAAAAGGTTTCATAATCCTAAGATCTACTTTCTATTCTGTCTCTCCAACATACTCATCCATGCAGCGACATCTGATGGCAGCTTCCTACCTTGCCCTTGAAGTAGACATATCAAAGCACTCTCCATTGCCTGCATCCTGACCTTCCTAGTTGCTACTACATCCTCCACTGCCTGTCTTTTTGTCTTCTTGGCTCCTACTTCATCCTCTACTGTCAGTCTTTTGGTATTCTCGACTGCTACTTCATCCTCCACTGTCTTCCCTTTCAATTTCTCTGCTGCCAACTCTGCTTGTAGTTCAAGCAGCATCCTTTGGGTCTCCTCCCTTTCAAAACCATTGCTCGGCTGATGGGAATTTATACTGAAGACTTGACTAGAAGTCGGCCCCAACCCCATGCCACACACCCTACCCGGGTGCTCCTTTTCCGAGAGCTTGAGCAAGCGAATCATTCTGAGACAACAGTCTAGAGGATTCATCACGTTGCTCAATAGCATCAATTCTTTCCTACACACATAGATAAGCAATTATAATCATTTATTAGCTAGTCGTTAACTGTACAGACTTCCAATAAAATTTTAAAAACTAAAACATAGGAGAAACTACTCCCTGATTCTCAACACATTACTTACTCCAATAGCCCGAGCTGCATCATGGACATAGGAGCCATTAGCTCTTTTGTGCGTTAAGAGATACAACTCTCCTCTACTAACTCTCCTCCCTTGTCATTCCGACTATACCAATAATGATGACAAAGTGAATCAGTGGAGGAAGATATAGTTCAAAAACATTCCCAAAATTAGATTACCTTTTTTTCTCCGAGCCTTGCCAAGCTTTTCGACCTGCCGGTGTGGGTGTAACGCTGCTTTGATCAATTCTCAGGATTTTTCTTACACAACTCCTGTCATGCCATCAAATTAAGAGTTACTAGACACTAGTTATGACTAACTCAAAGTGACATAAATGGACTTTTTCTGTTATGAGACAAAACTATAATTTACCTATGTCTCTTTGCTATTACGATAATCGAGAAACCATTTCCAATGGTCTGTAGTAATTTCATCTGGGCGGTTTTCAATATTTTCTTCAAGTGAAATTTCTGGGTCATAGCAATGATGGTATAATCTGTTCCTCGTTTCCTTCCAAGCCCTTCCTAGCATTTTGAATATTATACGCTTGATAATTCCTCTACTATCTTCTTCAAAATGGAATATTTCCTGCAACATTAAAATTAAGTTGTCAGTAGTGTTCAAATTATGAGTTTGGAATGGTACGAAAAATTAAAAATAACATTTTACCTTTACACATTCATTATAGACCTTGTCCCTGGTGTGAACCTTTCTCCAGTCCTTCTCGCAGATTGGGAATTCGGTGTAGTCAGATCCCAGTAGTCCCATAACGCCGCTCAATAGACCTGCTTCATCCTCAACTGGTTGCAGTGCACTGTTAAACCTGAGTACGATCTTTCTTCCATTAGGTGGCTTTATAGCTTCCTTCACACTCAGTTTGACCTATTTGATTGTGCCATCGGATTCTGTAAAACATATTTATTCTTAGTTATTGGATCCAAGCTGCGATGACATCATAGGAAATAGCTGAATGAAAATTAGAATTAAATAAATTCTCTTATACCAATTGTTTTAACATCCAAAAATTATGTGGTCTTGCATCCCTTGCGCTTCTGAGTATCTGATGCAGCAAAAAGGTTATCAACATTTTGGTCAAAAGAATCTACCTCATCTGCCTCTGGGTCTAAGTCTTTGGCGTCTGGTTTCGAGTTTTGAACATCATTCGTGCAAGCCTGTGGAGCAGGCAGTGGTTCACTGCGGGGCGGACGAAAGGGGCGTAAAGACGAGGATGCGGGGATACCACTGCCACTGGGCAACGAAATTGGGCAATTCGGTCTCTGCAAAGATGAGGCCGCATCAAATCCTACTTGAGGATGCTGACATGTTGTGTCTACACGGGCTTTCTTCGTGAACCGACCTACCCTGGACATCTTTCCTAACTGCATTCGGATCATAACAAAGTGATAATAATTAATATACAGATAATAATATGTATTAATATGCAAAAATGACACTGGCATACCCTAGTTTCTATTAATTGAACTTGGGTATTTATGGCTTATTAATATTAAAAAATTTATAAAATGAGACCAAAGACCGCAGTTAAGGGTGATAATAGATAATTTAATATAATATATACAAAGACATGAAGACACTTCATTTTCAATTCTCTTAGCTTGTTACTCAACAAGAAGTTGATGTCAATCTGTTTCCACTCGAAGCTACAAGCACAATTGGACAATATATTCTTGCTTTGTAAAATCCCTCTCTCTTAATATATCATAATATATATGTGTGTAAAAATGTTGATGAAATGAATGTTAATAAATTAAAGCCTACATTTGATGCACTTTTGTGAAAACTTGTTCATTAGAATAGTATGGTTGCAATTCTAGATCTCATTATATATTTCTACAAAAATGCAAAGGCCTATATAGACTATAGCATCATCATCATAGCATAAAATACTACAAGCCAAAAAAGTTAAATAAAAAAATTCATTCTATGAATTATTAATTATGTTTGAGGATAATGTAAATTTAGCTATATATATATATAGCTATAATAAGTAATAAACTTAATATGTACTATTCAAAAATCATTAAAAAGGAAAAAAAACCATGTCTGTCTTCCTTTACTGCAACAAACAAATTTGGTTTATCATGAATAACAGTGGTTTTAGGAAATAGGAATATTAAAATAGTTCACCACACCTCAATCAAAGACTTGATTATTCAAAATAATTTTACGATTTTTTAATAAAATATAAAATGGGCATTTCCTTACTCAAAATGTCATTCATGTCTACCTTATTTTATTTGCCAATCTGAAATCATAACTATTCTAATCATGGCAGCACATAATATATAGATTATGAGAGTACATGAGTAAATGGATTGAGAGTACATATATAGATTAGGAGAATACATGAGTAAATGGATTGAGAGACTATTAACAAAGAACTCAAGATTGGGCCTAAAAAGGTTAACTATTGATGTATTCATAATTACTCTATAATGCCTAGATTCATCATAATATTCTGCACTATTGGATGTTAATTTTGGGCTTAAGACTTAGCAGTAGCATGTTTATCAATTAGAAATTTGAGTCAATAGAAGTATCTAGAAAAGTAAAAAGCCAAGGAGCACTACAGCCTTCAGAGAATTCATGTTTTGCTATTTGATTAGGCTTATATTAATCATACACGTTATTCTAATACTACTTTTTCTAAGTTTGAACTAAGACAATTTGTAACAGCCTACCATACAGAGTCTTATGCTTAAGTCATAATTCAAAGATGGCAAGGTATTACGACCTCTAAAATAAAAGTTTAGTACATATAGTAGTATGAATGATTGATTATAACTAGGAGCCTTTGTAGAAAAAGGGGTAAACAAAAAAAAATCGCAACTCGAAAGCGCAACACTCTGATCGATAACGTAACGAACAAGGATAACCAACGCGTGATTATGTATATATACAAAGGAGTGTCAAAAACAGAAATATCAAGACTCAAGATCCGGCTGCGAAGGTAACCGGTCCGAGCATAACAATATATACATATGATAAAAATAAGGAAAATCCCAAGGAAACCCAAAGGGACACCAATACATAAACCTATTCTCCAAAATTCTCCCATAAGAGGAGTCATCACAGTTTGTATTATTTAATGGAGATAAAAGTATCTAAGCAAAACATATAAACCAAAACATAGCCCCGAGAACAAAGGATCTTCGCAAATCTAGAAGTCTCCAGCATGCCTCAGCGAGAAACCTCACGTCCTGCATCTGAAAACCACAAAATCCGCATGGGTGAGAACCAGAGGTCCTCAGCACGGTAACAGCTTCCACATATATAATACATAATAATGGAGGAAAGCCAAAGGCAATCCTAGAACTTCCTCCAGATAATATCAAAGCTTATAAACAAGCTAAACCATATAAGGGTATCTGACTAAAGATTCTTCAGTCTAACTAATACTTCCCTTTCCAATTCCTTCAGACCTCCCAACCACCAGCAGGAGTATAAAGTAGCAAACACAGTTATATCAAACAAAGAATATGCAAATAGGAACAGTTAAGGCATTTAGACAATTAGCAAGTATTATGCAGTCAAGTAGGCAATCTCAAACAATTCATATAGTATGCATATGATGAATGCCTGTCCCTAGTGGCTGATGATATCATCTTGTCGGTTATAGAGCCAACCCGACAAGTCCTGGTCGCTAACCATTGGACTGTCCCTCTGTCATGCATCCCCAACTCGAGTTATACTCGTCATAAACTTGATCATAATCATGATCTATATCCATCACCCTCACTGGTGAATATATACGGGGGCGAGCTCATCTGGGTCTTTCACAGTGCCCGGCCACACTTACGACATAGGGTCAACAGAGTATCAAGTCTCAACCTGGAGCACGTGGTGGCTAGCCACTGCTACTACCCAGGGAAACTCGTATCTCAGATAGTGGAAGTGCAAATCACAATTATCAATAATTCAGCATAAACATGCATGAATTCTCATCCATGGATCAACATCCATATCAGCCATCCGGCTCACGGTTAAATCCATAACCAGCCAATATTCATAGCATACACAGCTATTCCAGCTCACGGTTCAATCCAGAACCAGCCAATTCATAAACAATTACGGCCCTTCGGCCAATGGCATAACAAGCACTTCCACCACCATCCTCCACATCTCACTTAATCCTCAATGATCCTCATTGATTATTCATTTTCCCTTGCCTCACTCGCAAGTTACCACATCCACTAGCTCCTTCTCTCATAGCTAGGTATATCATAATAATTTAAGATATAAGTGGTGAGATCGGAGGCTTAGAAGTATGAGATTTGGCTTTTAAAACTCAAAAATCAACATTGGGATGAAAACAAGGCCACGCGTACGCGCACTCCACGCGCACGCGTGGATGGCCTCAAAAACTCATCGACGCGCAAGCGTCATGCACGCTAACGCGTGGATTAAAAGGTTGCCAATCGACGCGTACGCGTCAACCACGCGTTCGCGTGGGTGTTCTCGTGCCCCAGGCACAACACTAGCACAGTTCTGGCATAACTTTCTGGAAAATGGCTGGGCATTGGGTGCAGCACAATCGGCGCGCCCGCGCACACCACGCGCACGCGTGGATGGCGCTTTCTGGAAGATCGGCGCATACGCGCCAAGTGCGCCTACGCGCAAGGGGTTATTCTGCTAAAAATTTTCTAAGTTAAAAGCTGCAGAATTCACATATTTAAACCCCAACCTTCCAACGGACATAACTTCCTCATTTTAAATCGTTTTTCACCCGTTCTTCGAACGGCATGGACTTCCCGGATCCAATTTCATTTCTAAACAGATTTGACACAAAACGGAGATCCGTAGTCCGTTATGTCCCGTCAAAGTATGCCCAAAAACCATGTTTTTCATAAAAACCACAAAGTGTCATTTTCAAACATGCCGTTTTCAACTCTTTTCAAAACCAATCAAAACATGCCAATTTCATCCCTTTTCTTTGAAATCAATCAATATATATCAAATTCAATATCAAGCCTCCTCAACTCACACATTGAGACTTTACCACATTTTACAAAATCACTATCTCAACATTCTAACCCACTTCACCCAAATGGCTCAAACTCAAATATATTGACATATCATATACTCTTACTCATGCCAATTCTCAACAACACCAATTCCAATAAATCATCATTGTACACAATCAATATCATACTCACCATCAACATGGTTCAACCCATAATTCAACCATAACCAATCATCAAGCATATATCACAACATGCATATTTCTCATACATCATACCATCAAGGCATCATTAATCATCATCACATATATGACCACATCATATATCTCAATCATTCAACAACATCAACCATTCAATGCCTATCTTAGGGCCTCTAGCCTAAGTATTTCCTACCACATTACATATTAGATACGGGAAACCGAAACCATACCTTAGCCGATTTTCCCAAGCTCACCCGGAGCACTTCCAAACCACTTATCCACAAGCTCTCAAGGCCTCAATACCTCCAAGAACAGATTTTTCACCACCAAGCCCTTTCCAAGCTTTTCAAAATCACCAATCAAGCTCCAATATCCACACATACACAACCTAAGCCACAACCATCATACTCATACACAACATCTCAAAACCCAAACATCATAAAACAACAAAATTACACTAGGGTTAAGAACCTTACCACACCCAAGGACCAAGGAGACAAGATTAACCTTCTCCTTCAAGAGAGTTGGGTCCTATAACATCAAAGAACCCAAAATCTCAACATTTCACCCATGAAACTCGAAAATAAGGGCTGAGATTTCGAACAGAAACACGTGGCTTACCTCAAGATTGGTTGTATGGGTTTTGTAGAGCTCTCCGCGGTGAACGCGTGGCCGCAAACGGAGCGGCAATCAGAGCTCTAGATCAAAAGTTATGGTGGTTTGAAGATCAACCAAGGGAGAGAACTTGAGAGAGTGTTCTTCCTCCCTTTCTCTCTAATTTCAGCTTGTGTGTGTAACAAATGAGGAGAGAGAGTGCTGAAAACTAGGGTTTTGGTTAATTTATGTTGGGCCAAGGGCCCACTTTGGGTCCAATTGGCCTGGTTTGGCCCGTTCGGTCCAATCTTGGTCCGAATTCTATAAAATTGGTACCAAAATTCTCGTCTCAATCTCCTCTATCACATTTAGCCATAAAAATCACATTTTAGGCTTTCCAGAATAAATTCTCATTTATGGGTTAATTAGTCGTTAATTAACCGGGTTTTACATTCTACCCACCTAATTGGGAATTTTGCCCACAAAATTCAAATGCAATTACCTGAGAATAAATGCGGGTAATCCGTTCGCATCTCCGACTCAAGTTCCCAAGTGTGTTCCTCAACACCGCCTCGACTCCATGCCACTTTGACTAATGAAACCTCTTTTCCACGCAACCGTTTGATACTAGTATCATCAATTCTGACCGGAGCCACCGGAAGCGTCAAATCTTCCCTCAACTGAACCGATTCAGGTTCCAACACATGGCTAGCATCAGGAGTGTACTTCCGAAGCTGCGACACGTGAAACACGTCGTGCAGGTTCGAAAGATGAGGTGGTAGAGCCATCCGATACGCCACCGGTCCAATCCTCTCCAGGATTTGAAATGGACCAATGTATCGAGGATTCAACTTCTTTGCCTTAATTGCCCTACCTACTCCCGTAGTCGGAGTAACCTTAAGGAAAACATGGTCTCCTTCCTCAAACTCTAAGGGCTTTCGCCTCTGATCGGCGTAACTCTTTTGACGACTCTGCGCCGTAAGCATCCTATCACGGATTTTCTTGACTTGTTCAGTAGTCTCAGCTATCATCTCCGGCCCCAACAAGCTTTTCTCTCCAGCTTCATACCAACATAGCGGAGATTGACATTTCCTCCCATACAAGGCCTCATACGGAGCCATTCCAATGCTCGCATGATAGCTATTATTGTATGCAAACTCCACTAATGGCATATACCGATCCCAACTCACCGGTTGGTCCAAAACACAAGCTCTCAACATATCTTCTAGTGTTTGGATCGTCCTCTCAGATTGACCATCTGTTTGAGGATGGTAAGCCATGCTCAAGCTTAATCGGGTTCCAAAAGCTTTCTGAAATGCACCCCAAAACCTTGAAGTGAAACGAGGATCTCTATCAGAGATTATAGTAGCAGGTACACCATGAAGTCTCACAATCTCCTTTATGTATAACCGTGCTAGCTCCTCAATGGTGTAAGTCATACGAATGGGTAAAAAGTGAGCTGACTTCGTCAGTCGGTCCACAATCACCCAAATAGCATCAAAACCAGCCCTAGTCCTTGGCAATCCCGACACAAAGTCCATTGCAATACTTTCCCACTTCCATTGTGGAATCTCTAAAGGTTGCAACATCCCGGAAGGTCTTTGATGTTCAATCTTTACCTTTTGACAAGTTAAGCACTTTGAAACATATTCCGCCACATCATTCTTCATTCCCGGCCACCAGAACATTGCCTTTAAATCATGGTACATCTTAGTACTTCCCGGGTGAATGGAGAATCCACTTTTGTGTGCCTCCTTTAAAATATCTTGCCTCAAAGTGCCAACATCCGGCACAATGATCCTACCCTTGAATCTCCATAACCCATCTTTTTCTTCCGACACTCTCCACCGTTTTCCTTGCTCAATAGCCGGTAACACCTTCCATATCGCTTCATCATTTTGATGAGCCTTTAGGTGTTCGGACTTAAAGTCACTTGAGATTTCTAATCGGCTCAAACACAAAGTTCCGGATACTTCTCGAGCACCGATTTTTAGACTCTCAAATCCCTTGAGCAACTTCTCCTCTTGAAGCATCATCCAAGCCACATATAACGACTTCCGACTTAACGCATCCGCCACTACGTTCGCCTTTCCCGGATGGTAATTCAACTCAAAGTCGTAGTCCTTCAACAATTCCATCCACCTCCTCTGCCTCATATTGAGCTCTTTCTGATCAAAGAGATACTTCAAGCTCTTATGATCAGAGAAAACATGGAACTTAACCCCATAGAGATAATGCCTCCACACCTTCAAGGCAAACACAACCGCAGCGAGTTCCAAATCGTGCGTAGGGTAACTAACTTCATGAGGTCTCAACTGTCGTGAGGCATACGCCACCACATTACGATGCTGCATCAGCACGCACCCTAGACCCTTCAATGAGGCATCACAATACACCTCAAATGGCTCATTCGGCTCGGATAACACTAACACAGGTGCAGTGGTCAACTTTTTCTTCAATGTCTAAAAGCTCTCCTCGCACTCAGGAGTCCAAACAAATGGAGTGTCTTTGCGGGTTAACTTTGTCATTGGCAAAGCTATCTGTGAAAAGCCTTTGATAAACCTTCGGTAATAGCCAGCTAAACCCAGAAAACTCTTTATCTCTGTTACGGTGGTTGGTTGCTTCCAATCCATCACAGCCTCCACCTTAGTTGGATCTACGGCTATTCCCTTCTTACTCACCACATGGCCCAAAAACTTCACCTCACTCTTCCAAAACTCACACTTCGACAGTTTTGCATAGAGTTTCTTCTCCTTTAGAATCTGCAACACAGTCCTCAAGTGTTCCGCATGCTCTTCTTCAGTCTTGGAATAAATCAGTATGTCATCAATGAAGACAACAACGAATCTATCCAAAAACGGACGGAAAACTCTATTCATGTAATCCATAAACACTGCAGGAGCATTCGTCAACCCAAAAGACATTACAGTGTACTCGTAATGACCATAACGAGTCCTAAAAGCGGTCTTAGGGATATCCTCACCCCTCACCCTTATTTGGTGATAACCGGATCGCAAGTCGATCTTGGAGAAAACTCCAGCTCCTTGTAACTGATCCATGAGATCATCAATTCTCGGCAATGGGTACTTATTCTTTATTGTAACCTTGTTCAGTTGCCTGTAATCCACACAGAGCCGCATACTCCCATCCTTCTTCTTCACCAGTAACACTGGAGCACCCCACGGAGAGACACTTGGTCGTATAAAATTCTTTCCCAACAAATCCTCTAACTGAGACTTTAGCTCGTTCATCTCTAATGGTGACATCCTATAAGGAGCACTTGAGATTGGTCCCGCCCCGGGTACCAACTCAATAGCAAACTCAACCTCTCGGTTAGGTGGAAACTCATCAATATCATTAGGAAACACTTCCGGAAACTCACACACAACCGGAATCTGTTCCAACCTTTGATCATCACCCGAAACACCCGCGGTTAACAACATGATACCCTGACATTCGGTTCCGGAACAGTTCACCATCATCGAATTCAAGTAATAATTATTTACCACGACCGGCCCTTCTGTATCTTCCGGCATAAAGTACACCGACTTTGTAGAACAATCAAGCAGGACATGGTTCTTAGATAACCAGTCCAATCCCAAGATAAGATCAAGACCGATCATCGGCAAGCAGATTAAATTATGAACAAAATCACGCTGCTTAAACCTAAAGGTGACTTCCGGGCATCCTAGCCTAGTTACCATGGCTTCATGGGTAGCATTGTACACTCTTAGATCATATCCTAAAGTTACAATCTTCAATCCTAACTCATGGGCTTTCTCAAATGCAATGAATGAATGTGATGCTCCCGAATCAAATAAAGCATTTAAGGTTTGACCAGCTATTTCACAGTTACCTCTAATGAGTGTCTCAGATCCCTCAGCTCCTACAGCTGAAGTGGTGAACACCCGACCAGTCTATTGTGCCTTCCCAGCACCTTGTTTCTGCCTCTCCGGACAACTTGCGGCTTTATGCCCCGCTTTTCCGCAATTGTAGCACAAACCCCATCCGGTCTTGCATGGTGCTCCCGGATGGTGACCTCCACACCTAGTACAAGCTTGATCATTCTGAGGCTGCTTCTCATACTTCTTCCCTTGGAAATTGTTGTTGTTGTTGGGCCTCCTGAAAGAGCTTCCCCTCTTGAAAGACGGACCTCTAGGTGTAAAACTCTTCCCTCGGTTCTGTGGGAATGATCCTTTGTGAATCCCTTTCTCAGCAGTTGCCCTTTTCACACACTCCTCAGTAACCCTACACTTGTTTACCAGCTCAGAGAAGGTCCTAATCTCCATTGGTCCCACTGAACTGAAAATATCACTCCGGAGTCCTCCTTCATACTTAACACACTTCCATTCCTCATATTCCACTGGAGTCCCTTGGCACATATGAGAGAACCTGAACAGCTCCTCAAACTTGTCAGTATACTCTGATATGGACATAGTACCCTGCTTTAGCTGTAACAATTCAAGTTCCTTAGCCGTCCTAGCAGAAGTCGGAAAGTACTTCTTATAAAACTCCTCTTGGAAGACATTCCAAGTGATATAGTCATCACCCTGCTGCAGAAGACGTCGGATACCTTGCCACCAATGCGACGCTTCACCGACAAGCATATAGGTAGCAAACTCGACACGCTGCCCTTCAGGTACCACTTGTGCTTGCAGTGCTCGCTCTATAGCCTGAAACCATGTATCAGCCTCAGTCGGACTAGTAGTTCCCTTGAACTTAGGTGGATTAACCTTCAAAAAGTTTGCCAGTGTCATCGGGCCCTGAACTCCACCTCCATCATTACCATGGTTGTTCATCTGTTGACCAAGAGCCTCAGCAGTGGCTTGCATAGCAGCAGCCATGTTCTCCAACGCAGTCATAAAGTTCACCGGGTCATTAGGTTATTCTCCGGCGCACGAGCATTCGTACGACCTCTCGCACTACCTCTACCGCATCCACGAGGCGCCATCTGGTTCCTATACATACCAAACAATCGATATTAAGTTGATCAGTCTCAATATCGGAAGTCTAGTACTTCAAAGTCCCAAATGCATGTTCATGAACGTTTATGCCAATTATATCAAGCAGATATACTAATAGCACATAACACACACACACAGAGAATGCACAGAAGCATAATCAGTCCATCCCTCAGGCTCTACAGGAACGAACTGCTCTGATACCATAATGTAACACCCTACCATACAGAGTCTTATGCTTAAGTCATAATTCAAAGATGGCAATGTATTACGACCTCTAAAATAAAAGTTTAGTACATATAGTAGTATGAATGATTGATTATAACTAGGAGCCTTTGTAGAAAAAGGGGTAAACAAAAAAAAAATCACAACTCGAAAGCGCAACACTCCGATCGATAACGTAACGAACAAGGATAACCAACGCGTGATTATGTATATATACAAAGGAGTGTCAAAAACAGGAATATCAAGACTCAAGATCCGGCTGCGAAGGTAACCGGTCCGAGCATAACAATATATACATATGATAAAAATAAGGAAAACCCCAAGGAAACCCAAAGGGACACCAATACATAAACCTATTCTCCAAAATTCTCCCATAAGAGGAGTCATCACAGTTTGTATTATTTAATGGAGATAAAAGTATCTAAGCAAAACATATAAACCAAAACATAGCCCCGAGAACAAAGGATCTTCGCAAATCTAGAAGTCTCCAGCATGCCTCAGCGAGAAACCTCACGTCCTGCATCTGAAAACCACAAAATCCGCATGGGTGAGAACCAGAGGTCCTCAGCACGGTAACAGCTTCCACATATATAATACATAATAACGGAGGAAAGCCAAAGGCAATCCTAGAACTTCCTCCAGATCATATCAAATCTTATAAACAAGCTAAACCATATAAGGGTATCTGACTAAAGATTCTTCAGTCTAACTAATACTTCCCTTTCCAATTCCTTCAGACCTCCCAACCACCAGCAGGAGTATAAAGTAGCAAACACAGTTATATCAAACAAAGAATATGCAAATAGGAACAGTTAAGGCATTTAGACAATTAGCAAGTATTATGCAGTCAAGTAGGCAATCTCAAACAATTCATATAGTATGCATATGATGAATGCCTGTCCCTAGTGGCTGATGATATCATCTTGTCGGTTATAGAGCCAACCCGACAAGTCCTGGTCGCTAACCATTGGACTGTCCCTCTGTCATGCATCCCCAACTCGAGTTATACTCGTCATAAACTTGATCATAATCATGATCTATATCCATCACCCTCACTGGTGAATATATACGGGGGCGAGCTCATCTGGGTCTTTCACAGTGCCCGGCCACACTTACGACATAGGGTCAACAGAGTATCAAGTCTCAACCTGGAGTACGTGGTGGCTAGCCACTGCTACTACCCAGGGAAACTCGTATCTCAGATAGTGGAAGTGCAAATCACAATTATCAATAATTCAGCATAAACATGCATGAATTCTCATCCATGGATCAACATCCATATCAGCCATCCGGCTCACGGTTAAATCCATAACCAGCCAATATTCATATCATACACAGCTATTCTGGCTCACGGTTCAATCCAGAACCAGCCAATTCATAAACAATTACGGCCCTTCGGCCAATGGCATAACAAGCACTTCCACCACCATCCTCCACATCTCACTTAATCCTCAATGATCCTCATTGATTATTCATTTTTCCTTGCCTCACTCGCAAGTTACCATATCCACTAGCTCATTCTCTCATAGCTAGGTATATCATAATGATTTAAGATATAAGTGGTGAGATCGGAGGCTTAGAAGTATGAGATTTGGCTTTTAAAACTCAAAAATCAACATTGGGATGAAAACAGGGCCACGCGTACGCGCACTCCACGCGCACGCGTGGATGGCCTCAAAAACTCATCGACACGCAAGCGTCATGCACGCTAACGCGTGGATTAAAAGGTTGCCAATCGACGCGTACGCGTCAACCACGCGTTCGCGTGGGTGTTCTCGTGTCCCAGGCACAACACTAGCATAGTTCTGGCATAACTTTCTGGAAAATGGCTGGGCATTGGGTGCAGCACAATCGGCGCGCCCGCGCACGCGTGGATGGCGCTTTCTGGAAGATCGGCGCATACGCGCCAAGTGCGCCTACGCGCAAGGGGTTATTCTGCTAAAAATTTTCTAAGTTAAAAGCTGCAGAATTCACATATTTAAACCCCAACCTTCCAACGGACATAACTTCCTCATTTTAAATCGTTTTTCACCCGTTCTTCGAACGGCATGGACTTCCCGGATCCAATTTCATTTCTAAACAGATTTGACATAAAACGGAGATCTGTAGTCCAAGTTATGTCCTGTCAAAGTATGCCCAAAAACCATGTTTTTCATAAAAACCACTAGTGTCATTTTCAAACATGCCGTTTTCAACTCTTTTTAAAACCAATCAAAACATGCCAATTTCATCCCTTTTCTTTGAAATCAATCAATATATATCAAATTCAACATCAAGCCTCCTCAACTCACACATTGAGACTTTACCACATTTTACAAAATCACTATCTCAACATTCTAACCCACTTCACCCAAATGGCTCAAACTCAAATATATTGACATATCATATACTCTTACTCATGCCAATTCTCAACAACACCAATTCCAATAAATCATCATTGTACACAATCAATATCATACTCACCATCAACATGGTTCAACCCATAATTCAACCATAACCAATCATCAAGCATATATCACAACATGCATATTTCTCATACATCATACCATCAAGGCATCATTAATCATCATCACATATATGACCACATCATATATCTCAATCATTCAACAACATCAACCATTCAATGCCTATCTTAGGGCCTCTAGCCTAAGTATTTCCTACCACATTACATATTAGATACGGGAAACCGAAACCATACCTTAGCCGATTTTCCCAAGCTCACCCGGAGCACTTCCAAACCACTTATCCACAAGCTCTCAAGGCCTCAATACCTCCAAGAACAGATTTTTCACCACCAAGCCCTTTCCAAGCTTTTCAAAATCACCAATCAAGCTCCAATATCCACACATACACAACTTAAGCCACAACCATCATACTCATACACAACATCTCAAAACCCAAACATCATAAAACAACAAAATTACACTAGGGTTAAGAACCTTACCATACCCAAGGTCCAAGGAGACAAGATTAACCTTCTCCTTCAAGAGAGTTGGGTCCTATAACATCAAAGAACCCAAAATCTCAACATTTCACCCATGAAACTCGAAAATAAGGGCTGAGATTTCGAACAGAAACACGTGGCTTACCTCAAGATTGGTTGTATGGGTTTTGTAGAGCTCTCCGCGGTGAACGCGTGGCCGCAAACGGAGCGGCAATCGAAGCTCTAGATCAAAAGTTATGGTGGTTTGAAGATCAACCAAGGGAGAGAACTTGAGAGAGTGTTCTTCCTCCCTTTCTCTCTAATTTCAGCTTGTGTGTGTAACAAATGAGGAGAGAGAGTGCTGAAAACTAGGGTTTTGGTTAAGTTATGTTGGGCCAAGGGCCCACTTTGGGTCCAATTGGCCCGGTTTGGCCTGTTCGGTCCAATCTTGGTCCGAATTCTATAAAATTGGTACCAAAATTCTCGTCTCAATCTCCTCTATCACATTTAGCCATAAAAATCACATTTTAGGCTTTCCAGAATAAATTCTCATTTATGGGTTAATTAGCCGTTAATTAACCGGGTTTTACACAATTCATTTGACCCAAAATATATAGTCATGGATACATAACAAAAGTGTAAAGTCTCTATACATAGGAAACAATATTTGATCATTAGAATCCTAATTCTTGTATATAATACTCCATGCCCATTCTTATAAGTTTAAGTCACCTCTCCTGTATTTGAAGGTTACTAATTTCTAAAAGATTGAAAAAATTTTCCTTTTCTAAGGTCTAATTGTGCGTGGTATCATCACCAAGTATGAGGTATTTTTTAGCATTTAAAATAAGTTAAAGGATCCAATATGGTAAGTGGGAAGTGGGAGACTTGATAATCATGATAAATTGGTTTAGCGTTATTAGTATTGACTAAGAAAATACTGAACGCAGTCATGACTAAGAATAAAAAATGCAGGCAACCATTATCAGCAACAATATTCAAATATAACAGTGAAAAAATAAAAAACGCAGTCAAACTTAGAATTAATACCCAACTTAGAATCTACCATTAACGGACTCATGCTCCTCATCAACAAAAGGCACTCTCCATTAACAAATTAACTCAGCTAACCACATTAGGAGCAACTTGCGTGTCAACTTTAGACTCATTATTGGCTTCTTTTTCAAACACTAAACAAGAAAAAAGCACAAGGTGTCCAGTGGTGCTTACCCGTATGTGGATGACTGGATTGACAGTCAGAGTGGAACCATCGGACTTCGAGCAGAGCGAGAAGGGACTCTCGACACTGGATCACCGCAGAATAAATAAAAGGAGGAGAAGAAGGCTTCTTACTGGTTCGACAATATTGAACAGATTTAGTATTACGGGAAAAATAAGGATTATGGATGTGGCGGTATCTTCTTTGATTTTAAATTTAAGTTTTTTTTCTTTTTGTAATTTTTTTATAAGTATTATTAATTATAAATAAAAAAATATAAAAAATATAAACTCAACGAATAATCACCAAATTAAAAAAAATTTATTCTGTGAAATTTAAGAATATTATTGGTTGTTTACAAGGAAAAGTTTATAACAAAAATATATACTTAGGGTAAAATTACCAACATTTTGCGTATAAGAATATCTTATTTTTATAATCATGGATGCCAAAAACAGAATAAAAAATTTAATTTCTAAAATTTATTTTAAAAATATATATTTACTGTTGGGTATTGTTGTTGTATTCTTAATCTACTTAAAAGTAAATTTAAATAAAAACATAAAAATTTTTCTTATTAATATCATAATGTTATTACTAATATATAGAATGTAATACTACTTATAATAATAATAATAATAATAATAATAATAATAATAATAATAATAATAATAATAATAACAATTATTGTTACGGTGATACTAATATTTTTTATCGTTATATTATAATAATACTATAACTAATTATAAATTAATATGAGTGCATTAATTTGGTGTAAAATAAATTGAAAAATTATTTGGATAAATTAAACTATTTTGACATTTTAGGTTATGAATTCAGGATGTAGCTATAGATCTTGTTTAATCAATTCATGCCTATTAATTAATTAATGTCATTTTGCCCATGTGATAGTCATGATTACATATTGTAGTTTAATAAGTAGTTTCACCACCTAAGTTTTTGCATTTATATTTGTATTATATTTAAAAAGGTACATATATGACAAATCGATAATATAAAAGTCTTGAATTCGTACGAACCATTAATCCAACAAGTTACAATATAAATTAATTCAAGAATTATATACTAATTTGAGACTAATCTCCTCCAAATTCATAACTACTTTATCAAATTCAATATCTAAAGAAAAAAAATACAAACAATCACATTGTTTAATTTAGTCCCAATATTTCTAAAATAAGCCAGACTAATAATAAAGCGTTGATTCAACAGATATCATTCTTCTCTGGAGTTTTATTGAGGTCAAAGGTTATGACGGAAGGTTGTTGTCCTTTAGAGACAACCTCATCAGAACTATCTGGCACAACGTCTTCTTCGAGTATTGAATCTTGAACTATTTCACCTGTCTCTTCCGGTACTTCTTGAGTATTTTCCCGAGCCAAACCTGACGGATACACCATAAGCAACCAAGTTATTAGAATTTATAAATTTTACCAAAAACAAAATCACAAAATAGCTCCATGTTATAAACTGCTGGTTTGGCTTACGTTCCCAAAGTTTCGTAAGACCTCTTTCTATAAGAGTGAATTTCTTCCGAGACGCAATATCAAGTTCAACCTGCAGACTATTCTAATAGCGTGCCTGCACAAATTTAAAGAGGGTGCAACTGAAAAGATGCAGTAATTGGTAGCTAGAAGTCATCAACAACATTAACCAGAGGCACTTTCTAGATACTTCAGCAACATTTAAAGCTTCACGTGTCAACTTAAGAACATGCCCTATGGAAATCGGTGGTATCTAAGTAACTACTAAAGTACCATTCAAACACAATCATTTTCAGAACCAGCCAGACCAAACAAAAATATAAATCAGGTATATGTGTTCTATTCTACCTACACATGAATAGGCTAAGGTCAACACCTGGAATCTGGAAGGGGAATATAAGATAAAAAAAAGGAATACAAGATACAACAAGAAGGAATAATGTATGAAGCCATCTTAAATCAGATTGATAAAACAATCTTTAAAATAAATTTCAAGAAAGATATCAAAAGCATTCAAGCATACAAAGTACTAAACAGAATAAAGGTTACAGGGAATATCTTAGAGACACCATATTATTCATAAAACAAGAAAAAAAAAGAGAAGGGAAAAAATTATTTTGCAACAATTCATACAAGGAAAGTAAGAAAGCGTGTTCCAAATGGACATTTCATATAGATAGGCATTTATGCAAGTAAGAAAGCGTGTTCCAACAACATTTTAAGAATTCATTGCCTTGAAATTCCACTACAGAAATCCAAAGAATTTCACCTCAATACATACATAATAAAAAGAGGTGATTTTTTAGAAGAGTATAAAAAAGCTAATCTTAAATGTGTGAATAAATTAGAAATATGTCTTGTTGATTTTAGAATATGTAAATTTACTAATATATCTTCTACATCAGCAAGTAAATTATAAAATGAACCATGTATCTTTACTAAAGCCTGATGCCAAGTGCATTCTATACCATACTCCACCTTTTCAATAGATTAACAAACGACACTGTGCAAAATAAAGTACCAAATGGACATGTAAATTAAAAAGTGTGCAATGCAAATAAAGCAATAATAGGTGCCAGTTGGCAAAGTAAAATCCATTCCTTAAAAAAGCTATTAGGGTTAAAACCGGTGCACAACCATTGTATATATCTTATTCCTAGGTCAGCTACCAGGCTGTCAGCAACTACATACAATCAAGAAGATCTAGAATCCCAGGTATTTATAATATTCAGTCACGTTCATTGCACTAACAAGATGAACTAACAATGTTCCAACTGAAACAAGAAACTATCACACTAATACGGTACTGCTATAATTAATAATCTGAAAAATTCATCATCATATTTCGGTGTACAAATCATGCTTATTGAAAGATTCTAGGAACATGCATATATTTATTTACTTACCCATTCAGTACCTCATTTCACAAAATAAAGGTCAGCAACTAGCCATATCACCATTGAGTTAAACAATTGTACCCAACTATATGGTTAAACAAATCACAAAAAATTCAAACTTTATCTGCACCTCCTCCAGTATTTGTTGCGAAAGGAACAGGTTTGTGCTAGTGACGAACCCGAAGCCGAATTTCTTTCGGTAGTTTGTTGGGAATTGAAGCAATCCCTGCAATGTTCAGGGTTTCAAATATGTTAGGCCTTTTCGAAAGTGCCTTTTAATTACAGACAATAAAACATCTGGCTTGAGTATAGCAGGTTGAAATATAGCCAAACAGCCTTTTTACGAGCAGACATATGACAATGTACCGTCCTAATATCTCCATGCGCAATAGTAATAGCATCACCTATGTGCCTGTGTGCTGAGAATGTATCCAGCCAAGACTGAATTGGCAACGTGTTGAACCACAGTTCTCTTGCGAATGATGTTGCGTGCTCCAGTGAAGAGAACGAGGAAGCCTCAATCATCGCCTTGCAAAACAAGATGCTAGAGGCACAAAGAAAGAGGTCCATCTCTTCTAATTTCCCTGGTAACTCCGATCATGTCAGTCATAATACAATGTCAATTACAATCTAGTAACATGCTACCAAATTACATAACCTCAGCACAAAAGATGATAATAAAATCACAATCTCCAGGTGGATTAATTGTAAATAATGAGCAGTATACATCAAGTGTTTCCATGGTCTAATATCTATTGTATGCTAGTTGCTAATTAATAATTATGCAAGTTTATAACCCTCAACAGTGTTATGCACAGAATAATATTGCACGTGTCCTAAATTAGTATCTAAAGACATCTATACATAGGCAGCCTCTTCACAATTATCGATGGCATCAATGGTTAGTTCCTCTAAATTGTCATCCTGTCTCAATGACAAACCTTCGACGTCAAACTTAGCCAACCCAGTTAGAGTCGGTTGGGGAGAAAGTTTGAACTGACACTGTCCTATGTCTTCACCCATTTCAAACATGTCCCTTGGGTTCACATGGACTACCACACTCAATTCTTTATCAGCGTCATCCTCCACATAGTATACAAGGCGAGTCTCGGATGCAAGAATGTACGGTTCGTCATCCTCCCGATCACCGGTATGAATTGGATGAGAGAAGTTAACCACAATGTGCCCCATAGAGCCTTGTTTTATGCATCTGCCAGAGGTGGTGTTTGCCCAGATACATCTAAACAAGACAACTGTGAATTGACCGTTGTAATTTAACTCAATGATGTCCACTAGTTTTCCGTAATACGAAACGCTACCAACAGCTACATTACTGTCGCGCTTGCTTGCATAACTCCTAGTGTCAGAAGTGACATACACTCCACTATTTGGGTTTTCAACCCTTCCTCTCTCGAGAGGGTTCTGAACTTAAATCCATTTACGTTGTAAGATGTATAGCGACGAACTTGAACATTGGGCCCACATGCAAGCCACTGCAATTCGTTCGGGTGCATGGTGCTTCCCAATGGAACCTGGTAGTTGATAAATTACATGTTTCATGATCTTGGGATATAAACAATATGACACCATTTGAATATGTAAATGTATAAATGATACCAAGATTCACCTTATGCTTGAACCAATCGGGAAATTCTCTGTGCACAACACTGTCTACGTGAGACTGGGACCTTGACCTACTTCGTAACTTTCTCTTTGTGATCACCCTAAACTCACTGGAAACGACAAAAAAATGCCATGTCAGGTTCTCCAACTGTAGAAGATCATACGAAGTCGATACTTTCAAATGCACTTACTCAAGATATTTTTCCACGGCCAGGCAATTGACCAATACATGACGATGAGCTTGGAATTTTTCAGTTGGTGTGAGGGTGTAAAAAGAAGCAGCCCCGACCGCCTTTCCAACCTCGGGGAACATGGTTGCACTCTCATCAGGCATAAGTTCATGCGGTCGATCATCAACATGCAATGGTCGATTAATCCTACTCTCGACATTATCTAGGTACCTTGAACAGAATACGAGAATCTCCTTAGATAAGTATTCCTCTGCAATTGAGCCCTTTGGTTGTGATCTGTTACGCACCTACTGCTTGAGACGGCATAGGTACCTTTGGGAATATAACACGTGTCATAAGCACTGATTAAAAGCAAAATAGATAATTTTATTTGATAATTACCGTTCAATTGGGTACATCCACCGATAATGCACTGGGCCACTGAGACGCACCTCCTCGACCAGATGAACTGTCAAGTGAACCATGACTGTGAAGAAAGAAAAAGGGAAAATTATCTCCATGCGACATAGAGTATGAACCACGTGATCCTGAAGGAGAGGAAGTTGTTGAGGATCTATGGATTTGCTGCATAATCGGTGAAAAAAGGATGACAAATCTACTAGGACAGAAGACACTGGGGCAGGCAATGCATTCCATAACGTGATTGGAAGTAGATATTCCATTAGAATGTGACAGTTGTGGCTTTTCATGCCCGACAACTTGCGCTGTCGTAAGTCCACACTGCGGGAAATGTTGCTAGAGTATCCATCTGGAAAGACGAAGTTCTTGATAGTCCTTAGAAAGAGCTCCTTCTGTGGATTGGTCATAGTAAAGATGGCGGATGGGTGATGAGCGGATATTTTATACGCTTTTTGGGGGTAATTTCATGTAGATTTTAGTGTGTTTTAGTTAGTTTTTAGTATATTTTTATTAGTTTTTAGGCAAAATTCATATTTCTGAACTTTACTATGAGTTTGTGTATTTTTCTATAATTTCAAGTATTTTCTGGCTGAAATTGAGGGAGCTTAGCAAAAATCTGATTTAGGATGAAAAAGGACTGCTGATGTTGTTGGATTCTGACCTCCCTGCACTCGAAATGGATTTTTTTGAGCTACAAGAGTCCAATTGGCGCGCTCTCAAATGGATTAGAAAGTATACATCCAGGGCTTTCCAGCAATATATAATAGTCCATACTTTACGTGAATATAGATGACATAAACTGGCATTTAACACCAGTTCCATGTTGTAGTCTGGCATTTAGCGCTAGAAACAGGTTGTAAATTAGAGTTCAATGCCAGAAACAGGTTACAACCTGGCGTTCAACTCCAGAAACAGCCCAGGCACATGAGAAGCTTAAGTCTCAGCCCCAGCACACACCAAGTGGGCCCCAGAAGTGGATTTCTGCACTATCCATCTTAGTTTACTCATTTTCTGTAAACCTAGGTTACTAGTTTAGTATTTAAACAACTTTTAGAGACTTATTTTATATCTCATGACATTTCAGATCTGAATTATATACCTTTTGACGGCATGAGTCTCTAAACTCCATTGTTGGGGGTGAAGAGCTCTGCAGCGTCTCGATGAATTAATGCAATTATTTCTGTTTTCCATTCAAACACGCTTCTTCCTATCTAAGATGTTCATTCGCGCTTCACTATGAAGAAGGTGATGATCCATGACACTCATCACCTTCTTCAATCCATGAACGTGTGCCTGACAACCACCTCTGTTTTACATTAGATTGAATGAGTATCTCTTAGATTCCTTAATCAGAATCTTCGTGGTATAAGCTAGAATCTATTGACAGCATCCTTGAGAATTTGGAAAGTATAAACCTTGTCTGTGGTATTCCGAGTAGGATTCAAGGATTGGATGACTGTGACGAGCTTCAAACTCGCGAGTGTTGGGCGTAGTGACAGACGCAAAAGGATCAATGGATCCTATTCTGACATGATTGAGAACCAACAGATGATTAGCCGTGTTGTGACAGAGCATTTGGACCATTTTTACTAAGAGGATGGGAAGTAGCCATTGACAACGGTGACGCCCTACATACAGCTTGCCATGGAAGGAACCTTCCATGTTTGAAAGTGAGAAAGCATTATGTTGCAGGAATTCAGAGGACAAAGCATCTCCAAAACTCCAACATATTCTCCATTATTGCGTAACAATTATTTATTTTATGCCCTTGCATTCTTTTTACAATTGAAATTAAAGAACCCTATTGGTATCCTGACTAAAAATAATAAGATAACCATAGCTTGCTTCAAGCCAACAATCTCTGTGGGATTCGACCTTTACTCACGTAAGGTATTACTTGGATGACCCAGTGCACTTGCTGGTTAGTTGTGCGGAATTACATAGTGTGAAGTAATTTTCTTGCACCAAGTTTTTGGCGCCGTTGCCGGGGATTGTTTGACTTTGAACAACTAACGGTGAATCTTGTTGCTTAGATTAGGAAAAATTTATCTTTTTGGTTTAGAGTCACTAGAATTGCATTTTCCATTATTCCTTTTTTAAAAAATTTTTTCTTCAAAAATATTATTTTTCTTTATTAATTGTTAGTTTTTCGTGAGTTTAGTGTCTTGTTTTAAGTTTGGTGTCAATTGCATGCTTTTCTTTCTCTTTCAATTTTTGAATTGCATGTTCTTTATTTTTCCTTGATCTTCAAATTGTTCTTGTCAATTTTTCTTGTTTGATCTTTGGTTTTTCCTATTCTGTGTGTTTTCGTGTTTTCCTTGTGCATTTTCAAAATATTAGTTTTCAAAAAAAAATTATTTTTATTTATTAAAAATACCTCTTTAAAACACGTTACATTTATAGCTCAATTGGCTAGAGCGTTGGTTTGTGTTCTTGGTAATTGGGTATCTTTTTAAAACTTTTTCAAAAATACTTTTTCTTTGATTGAATCTTGTGCCAAACTTTAAGTTTGGTGTTCTCTTGTTAATTTTCTTTAATTTTCGAAAATTTAATTTGGTTTTCAAAAAAATTT
This sequence comes from Arachis hypogaea, assembly GCF_003086295.3. Lineage (NCBI taxonomy): Eukaryota > Viridiplantae > Streptophyta > Magnoliopsida > Fabales > Fabaceae > Arachis > Arachis hypogaea. The sequence continues at coordinate 53,588,287 of NC_092038.1, forward strand.
TAAGTTTGGTGTTCTTTCTTTTGTACCTATTGTTCTTGTGAATCTTCAAAGTGTTCTTGAGTTTTCTTTGTGTTTTGATCTTAAAATTTATAAGTTTGGTGTCCCTTGGTATTTTTCCTCCAAAATTTTTGAAAAACAAGAAGCATTAGATCTAAAAATTTTTAAGTCTTGTGTCTTTTGTATGTTTTTCTCTTTCATCATAAAATTAAAAAAAAAATATCTTTTCCTTTAATTTCTCATAATTTTTGAATTACTTGGGTTGACTTGTCAAAATTTTTCAAATCATATCTTTTTCAAAAATATCCTAACCACTTTCTCTCTCCTCACTTTTTCGAAAATCTTCATAAAATATTTTCAAATTTTTTTATTTTTTTATTTTTTTATTTTTCATTTTTTTGTTTTGGTTTTTATTTTATTCTATTTTATTATTTTGAAAATAATTTTTTAATATAATAAAATAAATAAAATAAATTCACATCATCTCCCTTTCTCCATCATGGACCTAAGTGGAAATGAACAGTCCAGAAGGATTGTGGGGTCATATGCTAACCCCACTACTACTTCATACGGGAGTAGTATCTGTATACCCTCCATCAGAGTCAGTAGCTTTGGGTTGAACCATCAGCTCATTATCATGGTGCAACAAAGTTGCCAGTATTCCAGTCTTCCATAGGAAGAACCTACAGAGTTTCAGGCATAATTTTTACAAATTGCTGACACAGTACATGATAAGGAAGTAGATCAGGATGTCTACAGATTGTTACTGTTTCCATTTGCTATAAAAGACCAAGCTAAGAGGTGGTTAAATAACCAACCTAAGGACAGCATAAAGACATGGAAACAGCTGTCAGAAAAATTCCTGAATCACTATTTTCCTCCAAAACGGATGACACAGCTAAGGCTGAGCATCCAAGGCTTTAAACAAGGAGATAATGAATCCCTTTATACTGCCTGGGAGAGATACAGAGAGATGCTAAGAAAATGCACCTCTGAAATGTTTTCAGAGTGGGTGCAGTTAGACATATTCTATTATGGGCTTACAGAGAGAGCTCAGATTTCTCTAAACCACTCAGCTGGTGGATCTATACACATGAGAAAAATAATTGAAGAAGCTCAAGAGCTCATTGATACAGTTGCCAGAAATCAGCATCTATACCTAAGCAGTGAACCTTCCATGAAAGAAGAGGCTAAAACAGTAACTGCTGAACTCAGCCCTACAGAACAAGTTACTGAATTCAATCAGCAACTGGATTTTTTAACAAAACAGTTAACCGAATTCAAGGAGATATTGCAAGAAACAAGAATGGCTAATATGAATATGGAAGTGCAGTTGAAGCAAACAGAACAGCAGTTATCAAAACAAATAACAGAAGAGTGCCAAGCAGTTCAATTAAGAAGTGGGAAAACATTAAATACCTCACTTCAAGGCAACAAGAAGCCAAGAAATGAACAAACTGCTACCCAAAATCCCTCTGAGGACAGTCAGAGCCCAGAGAGGAATAATTCTAGTGCTCAAACGCCAGAAAAGGGGGTGGAAAGCTGGCGTTGAACGCCCAACCCATGCTTAGTCCTGGCGTTCAACGCTAGAAACAGGCAAGGAATTGGCATTGAACGCCCAAAGGAAGCACAGTTCTGGCATTCAGACGCCTGAAACAGGTAAGGATTTGGCGTCTAATGCCACTCCAGCTTCCACCCCTGGCATTCAAACGCCAGTGGGAGATCAGACACATACAAGTGCTGATAGCAACCCCTCTAAAAAGGCTTCTCAACCCACATCTGTAGGTAATAAACCTGCAGCAACTAAGGTTGAGGAATACAAAGCCAAAATGCCTTATCCTCAAAAACTCCGCCAAGCGTAACAGGATAAGCAATTTGCCCACTTTGCAGACTATCTCAGGACTCTTGAAATAAAGATTCCATTTGCAGAGGCACTTGAGCAAATACCCTCTTATGCTAAGTTCATGAAAGAGATCTTAAGTCATAAGAAGGATTAGAGAGAAACTGAAAAAGTTTACCTCACTGAAGAATGCAGTGCATTCATTCTGAAAAGCTTACCAGAAAAGCTTAAAGATGCCGGAAGCTTTACGATACCATGCACATTAAAGGGTACTTGTACCAAGCAAGATTTATGTGATCTTGGGGAAAGTATCAACCTAATACATGCATCTACTATTAGAAAGCTTGGTTTGACTGAAGAAGTCAAACCAACCCGGATATGTCTCCAACTTGCCGATGGCTCCATTAAATACCCATCAGGCGTGATTGAAGACATGATTGTCAAGGTTGGGCCATTTGCCTTTCCCACTAACTTTGTGGTGCTGGAAATAGAGGAGCACAAGAGTGCAACTCTCATTCTAGGAAGACCTTTCCTAGCAACTGGACGAACCCTCATTAACGTCCAAAAAGGGGAAGTAACCCTGAGAGTCAATGAGGACGAGTTTAAGTTGAATGTTGTCAAAACTATGCAACATCCAGACACCCCAAATGACTGCATGAGTATTGATATTATTGACTCTCTGGTAAAAGAGGTCAATATGACTAAGAGTCTTGAACCAGAGCTAGAGGATATCTTTAAAGATGTTCAGCCTGATCTGGAAGAATCAGAGAGAATAATAGAACCTCTGAAAATCCCTCAAGAAGAGGAGAAACCTCCCAAACCCGAGCTCAAACCGTTACCACCATCCTTGAAATATGCATTTTTGGGAGAAGGTGATACCTTTCCTGTAATCATAAGCTCTACCTTAGAGCCACAGGAAGAGGAAGCACTAATTCAAGTGCTAAGGACACACAAGATAGCTCTTGGGTAGTCCATCAGTGATCTTAAGGGCATTAGCCCAGCCAGATGCATGCACAAGATACTATTAGAGGGTGACGCTAAGCCAGTGGTTCAACCACAAAGGCGGCTGAATCCAGCCATGAAGGAGGTGGTGCAGAAGAAAGTCACTAAATTACTAGAGGCTGGGATTATTTATCTTATTTCTGATAGTCCCTGGGTAAGCCCTGTCCAAGTCGTCCCTAAGAAGGGTGGCATGATAGTGGTTCATAATGAAAAAAATGAACTGGTTCCTACAAGAACAGTTACAGGGTGGCGTATGTGTATTGATTATAGAAGGCTCAATACAGCTACCAGAAAAGATCACTTTCCTTTACCATTCATAGACCAGATGCTAGAAAGACTATCAGGTCATGAATACTACTGCTTCCTGAATGGATATTCAGGTTATAATCAAATTGCAGTAGACCCCCAGGATCAAGAGAAAATAACATTCACATGTCCATCCGGAGTATTTGCATATAGAAGGATGCCATTTGGTTTGTGCAATGCACCTACAACCTTTTAAAGGTGCATGCTCTCTATTTTCTCTGATATGGTGGAAAAATTTATGGAAGTCTTTATGGATGACTTTTCAGTATTTGGAGACTCATTCAGCTCCTGTCTTGACCATCTAACACTTGTTCTAAAGAGGTGCCAAGAGACTAACCTGGTTTTAAACTGGGAGAAATGTCACTTTATGGTGACTGAAGGAATTGTCCTTGGGCACAAAATTTCGAACAAGGGAATAGAGGTGGATCAAGCTAAGGTAGAGGTAATTGAAAAATTACCACCACCTGCCAATGTTAAGGCAATTAGAAGCTTTCTAGGGCATGCAGGATTTTATAGGAGATTTATAAAAGATTTTTCAAAAATTGCCAAACCTCTGAGTAATCTGCTAGCTGCTGACACGCTATTTATCTTTGATAAGGAGTGTCTGCAGGCGTTTGAGACTCTGAAAGCTAAATTGGTCACAGCACCAGTCATCTCTGCACCAGACTGGACATTACCATTTGAACTGATGTGTGATGCTAGTGACCATGCCATTGGTGCAGTGTTGGGACAAAGGCATGACAAGCTTCTGCACGTCATTTACTATGCCAGTCGTGTTTTAAATGACGCACAGAAGAACTACACAACCATAGAAAAAGAGTTACTTGCAGTGGTTTACACCATTGACAAGTTCAGATCTTATTTAGTAGGATCAAAAGTGATTGTGTACACTGACCATGCTGCTCTTAAATATCTACTCACAAAGCAGGATTCAAAACCCAGACTCATCAGATGGGTGTTGCTTCTACAAGAGTTTGATATAGAAATAAGAGACAGAAAAGGGACAGAGAACCAAGTAGCAGATCACCTGTCTCGAATAGAACCAGTATAAGGGGCATCCCTCCTTCTTACTGAGATCTCTGAAAACTTTCCGGATGAGCAACTATTTGCCGTCCAAGAAGTGCCATGGTTTGCAGACATTGCAAACTACAAGGCAGTAAGATTCATACCCAAAGAATACAGTAGGCAGCAATCAAAGAAATTGATCACGGATGCAAAATACTATCTTTAGGATGAACCATATCTCTTCAAGAGATGTGCAGACGGAGTAATCCGTAGATGTGTGCCTAAAGAAGAAGCACAGAAGATCCTCTGGAACTGCCATGGATCACAGTATGTAGGACATTTTGGAAGTGAGAGAACAGCCACAAGAGTCCTCCAATGTGGTATTGACTTCATGGAGCCTTTCCCACCATCATACTCAAACAGTTATACTCTGGTGGCAGTGGATTATGTATCCAAATGGGTGGAAGCTATTGCAACACCCACTAATGATACTAAGACAGTGCTGAAATTCCTCCAGAAACACATCTTCAGCAGATTTGGCATCCCTAGAGTACTAATCAGCGATGGGGGCACTCATTTCTGCAATAAACAACTTTACTCTGCTTTGGTTCGATATGGAGTTAGCCACAGGATGGCCACTCCATATCATCCACAAACAAATGGGCAAGTTGAAGTCTCTAATAGAGAACTTAAAAGAATCCTGGAACGGAATGTGATTAACTGCAGAAGGGATTGGGCAAAAAGCTTGGATGATGCTCTGTGGGCATACAGAACAGCATTCAAGACCCCTATAGGAACTTCTCCATACCAGCTTGTGTATGGAAAAGCCTATCACTTGCCAGTGGAACTGGAGCATAAGGCCTATTGGGCAACCAGATTCCTAAACCTTGATGCCAAGTTAGCTGGAGAAAAACGATTGCTCCAGTTAAATGAGCTAGAGGAATTCAGACTTAATGCTTTTGAAAATGCAAAAATTTACAAAGAGAAAGCAAAAAGATGACATGATAAGAAGTTGTCATCCAGAGTCTTTGAGGCAGGGCAGAAAGTTCTGCTGTTTAATTCTAGGCTTAGATTCTTCCCTGGGAAATTGAAATCCCAGTGGAGAGGTCCATATGTGATTACAAGTGTGTTACCATATGGATACATGGAGCTTCAGGATAATGATTCTAACAAAAAATTCATTGTTAATGGACAGAGAGTTAAACATTATCTTGAAAGCAATTTTGAGCAAGAATGCTCAAAATTGAGACTTGATTAAAGCTCAGTAATAGTCTAGCTAAAGACAATAAAGAAGCGCTTGCTGGGAGGCAACCCAGCCATTTACAAAACTTATTTGTTAATTAATTGATTTTTACAGGTTCATGTCAATTATCTTCAAGGTAAAATAGCAAATTGCTTTAGTTCACAGAGTTACAGAAGAATTCAGAGGAATAAAACAGCAAATAGAAGCTCACTGGTGCGAAAAAGCCAATAAAATCTGTTTTGGGCGTTCAATGCCCAAAAGAAGCATCTACTGGGCATTCAACGCCAGTAAGGATAGCCATCTGGGCGTTAAATGCCAGAAAAAAGCATCTTCTGGGTGTTGAACGCCAGAAAGAAGCACCTTCTGGGCGTTTAACGCCAGATTTACAGCATCCTGGGCGTTCAGAAAAACGCCCAGTGACAAAGGAATTCCTGGCGTTCAACGCCAGCCAGAAGCAACAGCTGGGCGTTGAACACCCAGGAGAGGCAACAAATGGGCGTTAAACGCCCAAAACATGCAGCGTTTGGGCGTTTAACGCCAGGATTGTGGGGAGGAGGTAAATTCGTTATTTTTTCTTCACATTTTTTTCCAATTTTTACATTTCACTTCATGATTTCTTGCATAAACATGTTACAAACTCTCATCCTTCAATTCCAAAAATTTTAATCCTAATTTCTAAAATCCCTTTTTTTAAAAATATCAAATGTATCTTAATTCATAAACACAAATCCTTTTCAAATCCCATCCAACTTCTTTTCAAATTTTTTTTCAAAACTAAATTATATTTTCAAATTCATCTCAAATCTTTTTCAAAATTCAGATTTATCTTTTTTTTCAATATCTTTCACAACTTTTTTATTTTTAAATTATATATTTTTCCTATCATATTTATCTTTTACAAATCATATCTTCTATCTTATCTTTTCTCAAAATTTTCGAAAACCTACCCCCTCCCTTTAAATCCACATTTGGTCTCCCTCCTCTCATCCACCATTCGATACTGGCTCTCCTTCTATCCCTCTCTTTTCCTTTCTTTTGCTTTAGGACAAGCAAACCTCTAAGTTTGGTGTGTTTATCCGTGATCACTAAACCATACCCACGAAGATCATGGCTCCTAAAGAAAAATAACCCACTCCAAGAGGCAAGAAAGAGAGTACTCCAAAAACACTTTGGAATCAAGGGAAGTTCTTAACCAAAGAACATTCAGACCATTACTACAAAATAATGGGTCTAAGGTCAGTGATCCCGGAAGTTAAATTCGATCTATAATAATATGATCTATTATTATAAAAAAATTATTTTAATAAAACTTATACCAGCTATAATAATATGGCCACTAAATTTTTTTTACTGAAAGTAGTTTATTTTTATAGTTTTAGTGGCAATAATAATTGCCATTATAATATATAGTATTAATGGCAAATATATAATGGCCACAAAAACATAACTTAAATATAAAAAATAACGGCCATTGTATTATTGCCGCTAAAAGTTTGTCGCTAAAACTAATTATTCTTATAGTGATATGAGAGTCAAGAATCACTATCCTTGTCGCTGACCACAAACTTGGCAATTATGAAGAGTTAATCTCATTTCGTCAACCTCTACACATTGAGAAAAGTCAAGTAGGCATAATTAATCCTAATCCATAAGTCCTAACTAACTTACTAATTGAATTAGTAAAATATTAGCGTCAATAGAAACAAGATCAACTAACAACCCTAAATCACCAATTAATATTAGACAACAATGATTCAAGATAACCTAATTTCTCAACCCCAACTACTTCATAACTAATGCAATTAATTTATTAAACAATTGATGTGCATAAACATAAAGCACCAAAAATTGTAAGAATTAGTAAAATCTATAGCTACCGATTGCAAGAAATGATCAATAGCAACTCAAGCATAAAAACATCAAATTCATTAAAGAGAAAATGAGAATTCAACAATTGTTCATAAACTAAAAATAGTAAAAATAAGAAACTAACGAGAGAAACCTAGCAAACTAAGATGATAGAACAAGAAAATGTAAAGAAAACTAAACTAAAACAAGATTAAAACCTAAAACTGGAGAGAAATTAAACTAGAACCATAGAATTCTGGAGAAAATTGAAGTTTCTCTCTCTAGAATTTTTCTAAATATGATAAAAATAACCTAAACTAAGACTATTTAAATCTGTTTAAACTTAATTCAAATCTCTAGAAAATTTCTAAAAATTATTGGTAATTGAGAAGTTGGGTTCACCATTATATCTACACTATGTTGATTGAACACAATGGCTCTATGTCTAAAATCACTATTTTCCTTTAATAAGATAGTTGATTATTATTTTTGGCATGGGTTACTTAAAGATTAGGGCTGGAAGTAAGTCAAGTCAGCTCATGAGCCAGGTCGAGTTCGACTCGTTAATAGCTCGATAAGCTAAACTTGTGAGTTAGTAAGCCAAGCTTGAGCCTGGAATTGAGCTCATAAATTAAATGAGTCGGCCTTGAGTTTGGATAAGTTCAGCTCATTAACTCGTAAACTGGCTCTATATATATATATATATATATATATATATATATATATATATATATATATATATATATATATATATATATATATATATGATCTTAATTATTTAAATTTTATATTTATCTTTTATATGTAATTTTTATGTAGAACATAAATAAAAAGTTTAAAATTTATTGATAGATAAAGAATATATAAAATTGATCTTTTTAAATTTTTTTAAATATATAAGTTATAATTTATTGATATAGAATAATAGATTATGTTCTTATTATTTGAGCCAGCTCGTGAACTTTCGGTGAAACGAGTTTAAGGTTAAAAAATAAGTTCAATTGTTAATGAGGCAAGTCGTGACCCAAACTCAATGTTTGTAAGTTGAGCTTGAGCTTGATCTAGCTCGACTCAACTCGACTTACTTCTCGTCCTACTTAAGATTTAATGCTCATAAAATAAGAAATGGAAAAGAATGACCATTGATACTTATAGAAACGTTGTGATTTTCTAGAATAAATCATTTCCAATTATTTAAGTACCAAAAGATTACATTGTGTATGAAACACATCCTAGGATCTTAACATGCATAGACACAAACACAATGTAGCTGAGAAGAAAGGCATTTTCCAACTGCTTGGGGTCCATATGTAGTCCTGCAATCATTGCAACACTTCACGTCTTCCGTGACTGCACAAGCTTCACTTGTAATTTTGTAGCACTTAAATCCATTTATAGCTTCCAGTAGTTGTTCCCGTCCCGCTGGAACACATGGATCTTTTTGTATCTCCTCATGTCCTACAACACACCAGCACATAATAAAGTACTCTTAACCCACCTAGAAAGAAAATAATTTAGGTATTTCTATTATATGATTGGAAAAACATACCTGAAGTCATGGACAGGGCAAGGGAACTAATAAAAATTAAAGTGACGATGAACTTCATTCTAAACAAGCTATCCTTATCGATAAAATTGGTATCAACGTTATTATTTTGAAAAAAATAGAAACGTATCTATCAATATATATATATATAATAGTGAAATTATTCTAGAAGATAATTAATCATCTTATCATCCTGCCAGTTATATGGAGAATTTATGATATTTCTATTTGGTAATTATTATCTTTTGTTTTATTATACATTTCCTTTTTACTCTCTCTCACAAGTTCAAAATTGATTTGGCTCTTTCTCGAAAACCAACTCATCCTGCTAAATTCATATTTCATTAAACAAGAGTTAATTATTAAATTCGGTATTCAAAAAATTTAAATATTAACAAAAGAAAATTTTAATATATTATTGACAAAATAATTTTTTAATAATTTAAAAATATGACAAAAATAATTAATAAATATTATTTTTTATAAATAATAAAAAAATATTTATATTTAACAAATAACTTATTTATTTAATCTAAATTTTTGTGGTAATATTTGAATAAATATTTAAAAGTAATACAAAATATTCGGAACAAAATTTGATTTTTAATTTTTTTTTATTTCTCAAAAGAATTTGATCATTCAAAATAAAAATATTTTTAAAAGAATTCATTTAATATAAAATTATTAAATTTTATGAATAAATATATCTTATTTTTTTAAAATATAATTTAATATCTAATTCTTTATCGTATTTTTAAATTTTTTTAGAGTTATTCGTTATTAACATCTTTTGATGATATTTTTGTAAATAATGTAAACTTTTGATTGTCATTTGAATAGTTTACTCTACTTAACAAAAAAAAAAAAGAAGTTAAATGAATACTATAATTTAAAAAGGTGGCTCAATAGAGTCTTTGGGATGCTAAATGATTTAGAAAGAACTTAAATTATTTATCATGGTCAAATCGTGTTAAACATTGACATTAAATATTATACGAATTTAATACAATATTAGTATGCCCAAAATAATATTACAAAATTATAAATTTTTTAAAATTACGTAAACTATGTCAACTTCGTTTTAACCTTATGGATTAGGACGAAAAACAAAAATCAAAGGGTCACTTTTACAAAAACGTTATGAGGCAAAACTCTATCGATCAAGGAGGCTAGGCTCTAACCAACTTGAGTTGGTCGAGTGGTCAGTTCATTCGTTCACTTAAGTAAGTGTCGGGAGTTTGAACTTCGTCTTGTGCATGCAGCAACTCATTAGCCAGTAATGAAGCTCAAATTCGTAAAGAATTAGTTCTTAACCTGTCGGATTGGGAGATATGGTTTGAATAAAATAAAAAAAAGGAGGTAGGCTCTTGTAGCCAAGAAAAGGAGTCCAAGTGATAAGAGTTTTAGTTATATTTTCTTTAAGAATTTTATTGACTTATTTAATTTGTTATTATGTGATTAAAAAATTTAATTTTTTATTAATAATTAATTTTAATATTTATTATCTAAAAAATAAAAAAATTAATATATATGTTTATATTTAATTAGAAACTAGATCATCTATACATATAAAAAAATTAATTTCCATTCTTATTATTTAAAAGTATTATTTTTTTTGTATATAAAATTATATATTATAATAAAAATTTTTGCATCATTAGTTATAAAATTAACTCAAAATCAAATTTTTATTTCGGCACAATTGAATCGTGACTTTAATCATAATGTTGATATTTTTTTTTCAAATTATATGCAATAAATATTTAATGAAAAAAATATAGATCAAAATGATAAAAATTTAAAAATAAATAAAAAACATAAAATATACATAAAATAGTTATACATTTTTTTATGTGACGGGTTAATTTTTCTTATAATTTATGAATTATTTAAAAAATATAATTTTATTTATTTTTATCTTTTATAAACCTTTTTTTAGTATGTCTAAATTGCAATCACATCAAAAAAAAGAAAAGAATAAATGGTAACGAAAAGAAAAGAGTGTGGGCAAATTGTAAGCAGCAGCGGCGGTGCACAAATTTTGAAAAAAAAAAATTGAATGAATTTTTTTTAATTAATTATAGTAAAAGAATACTATATGTATCATATTTTAGTAGTTAAATTAATAATAATAATAATAATAATAGTCGTAGTAGTAGAGCGAGAAACGCAGAGAGATATATAGAAGGGGGAGAAAAGGAAAGATATAGATAGAGAAGAGAAAAAAGGTAAAGACTGAACTTATTAATTGCAATGAAAAAGTATTATACAATATATTTTTGTAGTCAAAATAATAATAATAATAATAATAATAATAATAATAATAATAATAATAACTATTTTAGTCTCTAAGATTTGAAATTAAAATTGGTATTTTCTCTAATTTTATTTTAGTTTAAAATAATGTTTAACATTCTATTTTTTTGTGACTGCTCAATATTCTATTTAATATTAAAATAAATTTTTTGACAATTTTATCTTTTATAAAATTTAATAATTAAAAAAATATCCTCTTTGTCCATTATCAGTCATCATCCTCCATTGTGAGGAAGAGAATGATGGCAACAAAAAGACATATTTTTCCATCGCTTTTAATCTTCCGAAGCAAATCTAGAATTTTCTATCTCTTTGTCGGTGACAAAGACAATCTTGTCGAATTGTTCTACTTACATCTGTTTGGCGATGTTTGAATCAAATTCAGAGTCTACACGTAATATGTCTCCAGCCGAATTTTTTTCAGACTGTCGTCCACCTCTGACGAAGATGACAACGATGACAGAGGATTACCGCTGCTTCGATGATTCTCTGCATCTTCGCTGATCAATAACTCCTCTATCAAAAATCAAATGTTGTCGCCATTGTCGTTAGATCCACCGCTGTACTCCGGTGGAGTTTTAACAAGGATTTAGTTGAAGACTGGGAAAATACGACCACTGTAGCAATCAAAGAAAGCGCTATCAATGACCTTTGGAAACATTATGAAGTCGAAATTAGTATCGCCGTTTTGGTGATGGTCTTGGTGGTTGTCATTTGGATAATAATAATAATAATAATAATAATAATAATAATAATAATAATAATAATAATAGAGTGAGAGTGATAAAAGGATCAAAGAAAGATGGGAAGGAAGGGAGCATAAAGCTTATTAATTGTGGAGAAAAAGAAGGAGGGAGAAAGAAAACTTATTAATTGTCGAGAGAAAAATTTTATTTTGATTATATATATATAGATGAGAGAGATATAGAGAGTGGTTGGAGGATGGAGGAAGAGAACTCATTAATTTTATAGGAAAAGAATTTATTGTAATTGTAATAAAATAAAAATATTGTCATATTTTAGTTGTGAAATTAGTCACTAGTAATTAATAATAATATAGGCTTAATAGTTAAATTAGTCTCTAAAAGATGACTCGTTCTTTAAATTTATCCTTGAAAGATTTTATCAATTAAATTAGTCCTTCAAAAATTATAAATTAATTATTTTTATCCTTCAATGACTCAATTAAAAGTTTTGTCAACAATTGATGACATAGGGCGTTAACTCACATCATACATGACTTAGCATATCCAATTAGATACTATACAAAAATTGACTATATTAATAGATTTTTATAAGCATATTTGTTCAGTATCTAATTGGACATGCTAGGTAGGTGTAAGATTCGTGAAAATTAACTAGTAAATTGATCGATTAAAATTGCATTAATTGGGATGAAGATGCCCAGAATATGTAAAAATATTAGAATTTATAATTTAGAAATTCAACGGTAAAATTTGAATTAAGAAAATTAAATTGAGTGCAAAAATATAATTATTTCGGAAAAAACGTGTACTGGCGTTAAAATTTTCTATACCGGCTTAAATCTGTCCGGTACTGCAAGCGAAAAAATTGAAAATGCAGAAATGATGAGAAAAATATTTAGAATAGAAAACTGAGCTCTTATCTTAAAGGTTTTGGTCTAAAGTTGGGCTAAAGAGCTAAGAAATAAATTTTGGGCCTCATTAGGCCCATGTTAGGCCCAAAGCCCAATCCAAGACACAAAACCCCTACCCTTAACACATTCAGCACATTTTCCTTTCATTAGAGTGGGGTAACCGCTGAAATGGAGAGAAGAGAGAAGAGAGAAACCAAACTCTACCTTTATACACATTCAATCCATCATAACTTTTGCTTCGAAACTCCAATTCACGAGCCATTTGCAGCCAGCACACATCATTCTCTTCATCCTCTTCAATTATATCTTATTTGTTTGGTAAGTAACTCAAAATCCCAACTATAGTTTTTTATTCAAGTCTAAATTTAAATTTTAAGCTAGGTTATTAAGGATTTTTAGTGATTTTGATGTTATAGGAGTCCTCTAACTTGTGTTCTTGGTGGTTTCCATCTCTAATTTCAGTGGGTAAAGGTAAGAACCTTTTTTTCTCTCTTGGTTCATCAATTTATATGAGCTCTAGTTTTGACATTGTGCCAAATTGTATGATATGGTGTTAGATTGAGCAATTGGAAGCTTGACTTGGTAAAATTTTGGAGTTTGAACTCGGACATTAGTGAGTTGATTTGAGGCTTGGAAATTTTGGAAAAAGAAAGCCTGGAAGCTTGAAATTTGTGACATTAAGGTATGGGTTTAAGTTTCGGATAAATACTATGAATGTGGCATGCAATCCTAGGCTAGTGGACCTAGGATTATTGTTGAATTAATGTGGTTGATTGTTTGGTTTAGTAGAAATTGTGATATGTTGAATATTTGGTTGAAGATAGCTTGATCTTATGAGGTGAAGATGTATAAGTATATATATATACATGATTATGAATGTGATTGATGTGGAAATTGGGTCGGAGACCGTGATTGGGTGAGAAATCTCGTATGTGACAAGTTGAGGTAAGTGGTGTAAATTGATGCATGATATTGAGTATGTATGTTAAAGTTTTGTTTGAGAATTTGAAAATATAAATGTGGTGTGTGTTGTTGTTGAGAATGGATATAGTTGATGAATTGTGTTAAATAACTTGGAAGTTGGTTGATTAAGTTTGGAATAGTTGAGGATTGATAAATGAGTGTACGGAATGTGTAGAAATGGTTTTAGAATGGTTTAAAATTGACTTCAATTAAAAATTGATGAAATTGAAAGATTGTGTGAATTTGGTAAAAACAGATTTTTAGCCAACATTGATGGGCTATAACTTGGCTCTCGAAGATCGAATTTGAGTGAAAATTCTATTAAATTTAAGTGAGTGGAAAGATCTTAAAAACCATCTAACAATGAAGGAAAACAAAATTTTTTAGAAAAAGTTATGAATGATTGAAAACTGGGTTCTAAATCTGAAATATGAGAGTTTGTAGAAAAACCATAAATTCTAGTATGTGTGTCACGCACATGCTTGTGTGCATGCACAACTCAGAACGGGTGAAGGAACTCGTGCATACGCACGAGGGGTGTGCACATGCACGAGAGGGATTTTTCAAGTTGTGTGTACGCACTACTGGCAATGTGTACGCACAAGTTGGGAAACGCTTCTGATTTGTGTGTACGCATAAGGGTGATGGGTACGCACAAGTCATGTTTTCTCACATAATCTCTGTTTTGGACTATTTTTTACTTTCTCAGCAAGCTTGTAAACTTCCACAACCCCTATAATAAGTATAGAGACAGTGGATTGGAGGGTAGAAAGCATTGGAAAGAAAATTATTAAGTAAAAACTGGTTAAAAGTGATTGATGGGATGAGTTGCTATGATTGGATGATGGACATAGATTGGATTGATATGATACCTTCCTGGATAGATGCAAGGGTTGTAGTTCGCCCCACTTGCTCCAGGTTGACATTAGAACTCCCTGAGTAGATGCAAGGGTTGTGGCTCGCCCCACTTGCTCTGAGCTAAGATTGGAACTTCTTAGGTAGATGTAAGGGTTGTGATTTACCCCCACTTTCTCTAAGTTGAGATTGGAACTCCCTGGGTAGATGCAAGGGTTGTGGTTTCTCCCACTCGCTCCAGGTTGAGATTTGAGACACTGTGCTGATCCTTTATCACATGATATGGCCGGGCACTTAGACCTTCTCGGATGATTCCCCCCAAGAGAAGGTGAACAGGGAACACTCCCTAGCATTGATATGACAATCATGCATGATATTGATGAATATGAATACCTCTTAGGGATTAACTCACCGGGGGACTGTCCAGGGTTCGATACCGAATATGTCAGGTTTCGGCTTATAATAGACGGATAAGCTCATTGGCTGTAGGACAAACATGCATAATTTGCATTTGTATATTGATTGGGTGTATACCTTGTATTTGGCTTGCCTTTTTGAATAATTGTATCTATATGCTAATTGAACTAATTGCCTTAACTGTTATTTCTATTTGCATATTTATTGAATTGTTTTGTCTATATTTGAACAACTGAGAGATCCTTTATGCTGGCAGTGGTGACACTGAGGGTTATTCTCAATGTGGTGGTTGAGGTTTGTGGAAAATTGAGAATGAATAGATAGATTAAAATCTCTTAAGTAAGTTGCCATTTTCCGATTTAGTGAGAACCCTAGACTTGGATCAATGATACTTTGAAGATTAAGATTGCCTTGATAGTTCCTGTTACCGTATATTGTATCAATTCAGCACTTTTACTCTACTAGAAACCCGGTGGTTTGGGTTCTCACGCATATATTATTTCTGTTTTTTAGATGCAGGTTCCAGCACTCCTCAGTGAGCAAGAGTTTTATCTGGAAGATGGCGAAGAAGACTTTTGTTCCTGTTTTGGTTATAGACTTTCCCCTCCTTTTGGAAAAACTTATATGATGTATTTATTTTACAAACTTGTCTTAGAGGCTTTTGATGTATACATGGAGAAATAGGTTATGTATATCAAACTGTTTTATTGTTGTAACTCTAGCTGGCCTAATCATCGTGACTCAAGACTAGTAGATATTTATATATACTAATATATGTCTCTTTACCCTTATTCTTACTTCAAGCTTTTAATTATCTGCTTATTCCAACGCGCTTGCGTAAGCTATCAAGTGTGAACGATTGATGAATTGTCATGATAAGAAAATAAAAAGGATAGATAAATGGGTTTTTTCCTACTAGACCTCTAAGAAACCTATTCTTAGCAACCTAGGTCACCGGAAGGGGTTCCCTACTAGACCTTCAAAGAACTTGTCCTTGACAACCTAGATCAGTGGGATAAAAATTGAATCACCCATTATTCTCCATGCAATAAGCGAAGAAAATCACTCACCTCACTTAATCACACAATAAAAACGTGTATAAAGCACTAAGAAAATTTTATTCATCAAAGTTGTTCCAAATGGTCTCACTAAAGGTGTTTAAATAGGCCCCTAACAAACTAACAAAAAGATAAAATAAGATTTTAAAATTTAAATCAGATTTGATTTTAATGGATTAGATCAGATTTGATTTAAATTTAAAATTCCTAAAAATACTACTAAGCAAATCAAAACTACAACAAATCTTCTAACAAACTTTAACCACAAAATAAATTAAAACAAAGGCCTACAAAATTCAAATTTTAATGATAAATTATGCCTCCCACTAAATTTGAAAAGCATTATTGGGCTTCTTGCTGTCCTAACTTAGCCCAATGGGCCTTATGAGTTGTAGGCCTTTCAGCACCACTGTTTTTGAGACGAACTCTTGGTCTCCTTGATGTCTAAGACCGGCATGGTAAGATTCTTCTAGTATTCAGATCTTTGAACGTGATGAGATTACCGTTCTGTCCCTTAGCTCTAAAATGACAAAAATGCCCTCCTGGACACGTATCATCCTCTCCCTCTTAAAAAAGATTCGTCCTCGAATCTTGAATGAGTAGCTCTTCTTCCCTCCAAGGAATCTAAACCCCATCTTCGGGTTCAAATACCATTTTTTGATAGCTCTTCTCTATTTACTGAATTGTGGCTGTCCCTCATGTGTGCAAGTTCAATCTTTTCAACCATGCTTTTACCATCTTGTCCAAAGTGTGCAATTTATCTTTCTTCCTTTTCATCCATATTAATGCCTCCATAATTGACCAGTGAATCTACAAAAATTGGGAGAGTTGATATAAAAACACTAGGAATTTTATGGTTAGATGTATGAGAAACTAAGGACTCCGTGGAATTCAATATACTAATGCACTCTTGTCTAAGCTAGAATTTTCTAGATCTCTCTCACAAGTGTGTTTACTGCTCTCAATTTCTTTTTCGCTCATTGACTCCTCTCGCTCACTATTCTCATTTTTTTCCTCAAAACTCTCGCTTTCAAACAAACATGGATTCTTTTCACTCAAACATTCACTCTCCTTTTCAATTTCTTTTCTCTCATATTTTTTAAATTGCTCACATCCCAAGGACTCAGTTAAGAAATTTTGCACTTTTGAATCTTCCAAGGATGCATCACCCTCTACAGCATACTCAACAAATTCTTCCATCGCTGGCTTTGAAGAAGAATGAAAGATAGGCGTAGAAGAAACCCTCTTCTTATGTTGATCTATCATTTGTTGCACCTGCTCGATATCAATGGCCAATTTGACCAAATCGTCCATGGTTGCGTAATGGTGACGTTGGACTTTATCTACAAGTTCTTCGCATAATCCAAACAAAAATCGGTCTATAAGAATCTCAGGACTCCTTTTAATATTAGCCATGGTCATCAAATATAGAAACTCTTTATGGTACTCCATCACTGATTGTGAACCTTGTTGTAAATTATAAAATTTTCCAAAAAATTTATTGTGGTATGATGATAGCATAACTCGATTCCTCATGTGATATGATGATGGCACAAACTAAGTCCTCATTATTTTTTTCATCTTCTCTCAGCTGCAAATTGGACTCTTTCTGTACCGTCTTCTAGATCTTCCTAATTCAGTCTACCATAGATGGTCAGCATCGAAAAATTGGCTTGTACCAGTTGAACCTTCTTTTCCTCTAAAATCATGCAATTTGAAAAAATCGATTCTACCTTCCATTTCCATCTGAAATACACTTCAGGATCATTCCTCCCTTTGAATGCATGGATTTGCAACTGAGAACCCTTTTTCTCATATGAGATTCCTTCATCATCACTAGCATAATACTCAATCAATTTTTTTTTGCGAATCCTTTTTTTGTTTTTGTGGAATCTAAGGTGAATTTGCAGAAATTAAAGAGAAAAAAATAGAGACTAAATAAGACCCATGAAATGTGTAGATAAATAAGAATTTACCTACAACCTATAACTGATACCAGATGATAAGAAAATAAAAGGATAGATAAGGGGGGACAAGAAAAGAATGGCAACAAGAAAAAGAATTTATTGGCGTAAAGAAATACAACCCAAAAGACACAGTGAAAACATAAAGATCGATAAAAGGGGTTTCCTACTAGACCTTCAAAGAACCTGTCCTTGACAACCTAGATCAAAAGGATGAAAATTGAATCACTCAATCTTCTCCATGCAATAAGCAAAGCAAATCACTCACCTCACTTAATCACACAATAAAAATGTGCATAAAGCACTAAGGAAATTTTATTCATCAAAGTTGTTCCAAATGGTCTCACCAAAGGTGTTTAAATATATCCCTAACAAACTAACAAAAAGATAAAATAGGATTTTAAAATTTAAATCAGATTTGATCTTAATGTATTAGATCAGATTTGATTTAAATTTAAAATTCCTAAAAATACTACTAAGCAAATCAAAACTAAAACAAATCTTCTAACATACTTTAACCGCAAAACAAAGTAAATCAAAGGCCTACAAATATCGAATTTTAATGATAAATTATACCTCCCACTAAATTTGAAAAGCATTATTGGGCTTCTTGTTGTCTTGAATTAGCCCAATGGGCCTTATGAGTTGTTGCCCTTTCAACACTGCTATTTTTGAGACGAACTCTTGGTCTCCTTGATGTCCAAGACTGGCATGGTATAATTCTTCTAGTATTCAATTCTTTGAATGTGATGAGATTACCATTCTATCCCTTAGCTCTAAAATGATGAAAATGCCCTCCTGGACACGTATCATGTCATTTATCCAAGGTTTAAATCCTTTTTACAAACTTCTAACTTAATATCTCTTTCTATACATAAGTATTTGTATCCCAGTCTTGTGTCGTAGCATCAAATCATTATTGAATTATGACTTGAGCATAAGGCTTTAAAGGGTAGGGTGTTATATTATGGTATTAGAGTAGTTCATCATTGGGAGCCTGAGGGATGGACTACCTATGCTTCTGAGCATATTTTGAGTCAAATTATGTGCTATTTAGGATATTATTGATAAACATAGTAGTAAGTTTATGAGAAAATTTTTAGAAATTTGAAGAACTTAACTTGAGATATGAAGACTGATCACCTTGATATTGCTTGTTTGGTATGGACACGACCTGAATGGCATCTCATGGACATGGAAGAGGTACTCCGAGAGGAATTCCCAAGGATGAACTCGTGTGAGGATGTCGAGATTCAAATCTTGGTAGTGGTACAAGCAACGCGGTTCGAGATTATAGGTCCATGATCCTTGCTGACTTTCTTAAGAATTATCTGCAGTTTAAGGGAATTGTTAATGCTTTGGATGCTGATGGGTAGTTCCGAGATGTAGAGAAGCTTTTGCAAAGCCAGCGTGTTCCTGAAGTATAGTATATAGAGTTAGTGATGCACATGTTAAAGGGAGATGCTCAACGTTGGTGGCAAGAGGTGTGTTGTACCTTGTAGGTGAAAGTCACTGATATTCCTTGGGACAAGTTTAAGATAGAGTTTTACAGGAAGTATTTCTTTCAAGCGATTCGAACCGCGAAGGAGTTAGAGCTAATGTAGTTGAAGCAGGATGATATATTTGTTGCTGAATATACCCAAGAAGTTAATAACTTGTGTCGTTTCTCTAAGACATGCCAAGGTGATCCAAATGATTACGAAGAATGGGCCAGCACCCAATATGAGAGCGAACTCAAGAAGGAGATATTCAATTATGTAAAATCACAGAGGATAAGAAGTTTTGCTGAGTTAGTTAACAAGAGTCAACTCGCAAAGGATTGTTCCATGAAGGTGGCTTTGACGCTAGATGGTCATGGTGAGACTACCCCAGGTAAGCCGTAGGATAATAATTTGTTGTGATGATGAGTTTTAATGGAGAAGAATATCAAGGATTTAAACTTTTAGCTGCTAATTTGTTAGATGATGAGCAAAGTTTAGACCAAATCGCTATTGAGAGAGAGTTTTCTGAGGTATTTCCTAAGAATATACTAGAATTTTCACCTCAGAGAGAGATTGAATTTGCGATAGACTTAGTACTGGACGCAGGACCAATTTTGATTGCACCATATAGGATGCACCATTTGTATCGAAGTCCGATTGTGAGGAGCATTTTCAAACCATAAAGGAGTGACTAACTACAGAGCCAATACTTGTGTTCCCTGAACCTATTGAACCATTTGAAGTTTACTGCAATGCATTGTTGGAGGAACTTAATATGCGTTAGAGGAGATGGATGGAATTTTTGAAGGGTTATGACCTTGAATTTAACTAACTCCCGAGAAAAGCGAATGTGGTGATGGATGCCTTGAGTAGAAAGTCTCTAAGTATTCCTTAGATGATGATTAAAACGGAAGAACTATTAAGTAAGTTTGCAGGTCTTAAGTTGGGTGTTGAGAAAGTGGCTGACGTGTGAGACTGAACAATTGCAAATAATAAGTAATTTTAAGGCTGAGATATAGGGAGCACAACAAGATGATAAAGAGCTACAAGGGATGTTGAATTCTGTTGAACCAGGGAAGCAAAAAGAGATCAAGAGAGGCAAGGAAGGAATTTGGAGGTATAAGGAAAGGATTTGTATGCCGAATGTCAGAAATTTGAGATGTGAGCTTTTACCTGAAGCTCACAAGAGCGGGTTTTCGATTCATCCAGAGTTATTCACAACTAAATTTTGAGGGCAAAATTTTTATTAAGGTGGGGAGAATGTAAGATCCAAGAAAATTAACTAGTAAATTGATTAATTAAAATTGTGTTAATTGGGATTAAGACACCTAGAATATGTAAAAATATTAGAATCTATAATTTAGAAATCAAATGGTAAAATTGGAATTAAGAAAATGAAATTGAGTGCGAAAATATAATTATTTTAGGAAAAATGCGCACCGGCATAAAAATTTTCTGTACTGGCTTAAATCTGTTTGGTACTGCGAGTGAGAAAAATAAAAAATATAGAAATAATGAGAAAAATATTTAGAATAGAAAATCGAGCACTTATCTTAAAGGTTTCGGCCAAAAGTTGGACCAAAGGGCTAAAAGATAAAATTTGGGCCTCATTGAGCCCATGTTGGGCACAAAGCCCAACCTAAGAGTGAGGGAGAACATGAAATGGAGAGAAGAGAAAAGAGAGAAATCAAACCCTAGTTTTATACATATTCAATCCATCATAACTTTTGCTCCAGAGCTCTAATTGGTGTGCCGTTTATGGCCATGCGTCGCTCTGCTCATCGTCTATAATTATGTCTTATTATTCTGGTAAATAACTCAAAATCACAAATCTGGTTTCTCATTCATGTCTGAATTTACATTTTGAGCTTGGATATTTAGGATTTTTGGGGAATTTGATGTTATAGGAACTCTCTAACTTGTGTTCTTCATGGTTTTCATCAATAATTTTAGTGAATAAAGGTAACAATCCCTTTTTCTTTCTTGGTTCATCAAATTGCATTAATAGAAATCAAAATAACCAAAGTTCATAAGCTAAAAGGGACATAAAAGAAAAATTAATAATGTAAAATAAGAGAATCAAGACAAGTAAACATGAATAAGCAATTGAAATTAGATTAAGACAAGAAATTAAACTTAAATCTAAGAGGAAGTTAACCTAAATCTACCCTAATTCTAGAGAGAAGAGAGAGCTTCTGTCTCTAGAAAATAATCTAAAACATGTTATTAAACTAAATCTAATTGTTCTCCCCTTGTTTCTTCTTGAATTTGGCCTTAAACACTTCAGAAATGAGTTGGATCTGGGCTTGAAGGGGTCCAAAAATCGCTAGTCACATTTTGTTTAAGAGAGTCACGTGCTTCGTGTCACACGTATGAGCAAGGTCACACGTACGCGCCTGATAAACCGCTATTTTACGGCTTATCTTGTGCTCAATTGAGCAAATTTTATCAATCTTTCATACACTTGTTCATACAAAATGCATATTTTACATTTTCCTTCCTGATTTTGTGCTATGATTGAAAACATGCTTTTTTGCTCTTAATTTTGCTATGTTTAATCTTCTCTTATTACCATTCGATACCTTAATATGTGTGTTAAGTATTTTCAGAGATCACAGGGCAGGAATGGCTTAGAGGATGGAAAGGAAGCTTGCAAAAAATGGAAGAAACACAAGAAACTAAGGAGATAACCAGCGAGCAGTGACGCGCACGTATGGCTCACACGTGTGCGTGACATGGAGAAAATTGCAGTGACGCGTGCGCATGCCTGACGCGTACGCGTGAATTGGAGTTCTGCAATATGACGCGAGCGCGTGCTTGACACGAACGCGTGACACGCCAAAACGACCAGCGATGCGAACGCGTGACTGACACGTACGCGTGACATGCGCGATCTGCAAAATTAATAGAAAACACTGGGGGCAATTTCTGGGCTGTTTTTGACCCAGTTTTCGCCCAAGAAAACACAGATTAGAGGCTATAAAGTGGGAAAATGCATCCATTCATTGAGAGGATACAACATTCATTATTCACAATTTTAGTTTTAGATGTAGTTTTCTAGAGAGAGAGGTTCTCTCCTCTCTCTTGGGTTTTAGGATTAGGATTTCTTCTTCTTCTTAATTCCAGGTTCAATGTTCTTTTAATTTAGTTTATCTTTTATTTGTTTATGAATTCTCATGTTTAATTTGATTTCTCTATTTAATGCAAATTGAGGTATTTCATATTTATGATTTTAATTTATCTTTTTGCATTCTTAGCTTGTGTTGAGTAATTGGAGACACTTGAGTTATCAAACTCTTTGTTGATTGAAAATTGGAATTCTTTGCTGATTTATTCGAATTCCCCTAACTCTAGTCTTTTCTTAGGAATTGACTAGGACCTGAGATAAGGATAACTAGGATAGGACATCCAGTTCTCATACCTTGCCAAGAGCTTTTCTAGTTATTAGTTTACTTCTTTTGTCATTTACATTCCTTGTTCAAACCATTCAAAAACCCAAAAAGATACTTTTCTCATAACCAATAATAACACACCTCCCTGCGATTCCTTGAGAGACGACCCGAGGTTTAAATACTTCGATTTATTTTATTGTATTGGTTTTGTTACTTGTGACAACCAAAACTTTTGCGCGAAAGGATTCTTTGTTGGTTTAGAAGCTATACTCTCAATGAGACTTTATTTGTAAAATTCTTTACTAGCAAAAGTCCTCTCGTCAAAAATGGCGCTGTTGCCGGGGAATTGCAAACGTGTGCCTTATTATTGGTTATTGTAAATATTTGCTTTTGCTTGTTTATTTGTTTTCATTTTTGTTTTTAATTTTTATTAACTACTATGAATTCTCACCCCTCTGGCTTTAAGTTTGGTTCCAATGTTGTTGTAAGGAATGGAAGCTATAATGAGAACAGGCATCAAGGTTGGGAGAATCAAAGATGGGAGGAGCCACCAGGATTTGATCAACGCTTTTGGCAGCAACCCCCTCCAATATGCTATCACCAACAACCATTCTATGATGCAAACCAAGACAATAGTTATGGTGGACCCTTTCGTGACAACCAACCTCCACCAAATTACTATGGTCAAGAGCCATTCCAGGGTGCGTACTAAGATGATAGATATGGTGGACCTCCTTGTAGTTACCAAAAAGACTCACCATATCCCTATGAACCCCCTCCTCAACATAACTATGAACCACCATACTCACAAGCCACTTTCCACCATTCACCTCCATATGACCCTAACCCATATCCACCATACCAACCACCTTATGAGCCAAATGAACCATACAAAGAACCATCCCCATTCCAACAAAACTACTCTCATGAGCCACCACCTAAATATTCACAATCTCCATGCCCTTACCAAGAAGAACCACCTTCCTACCATGCACCCCTTCTCCAAAATAATGAACCCTCTTATCCACCCCAAATCTCCATGGAGAACACACTTACCTCTCTCATTGGTCTCACCTCCAAACTCCAAAATCTTATATCCCACATGGACCAATCCTCTACCTCGAATACTCAACCCTCAAGCTCTAGTGCACTTCCTTCTCAACCACATAATGATCTCTCCATCCCATCACCACCCTCCATGGAAGAGCACCCACATCTATCAATCCAAGAGCAAGATGATCCCAATTATACTATGGATATGGAACAAGAGAGAATGAATTGTCTTAGGGATGTAATCGCGATGGATCGGTTACACGCGGCCTTATTTCTAGAGGAGTAAAAGGAGGCCCAAAATGTGGAGGTAGGAGAGACCCTTGAAGATGAAGGAGTAGTTGAAGGGAGTTGTCATAGAAAGGAGATCATCAAGGAGGAGCACGATTTTATGCTAAAACAACTGAAGGAAGCTGTAATTATTGAAGAAGAAGAAGTGGTTGAAGACTTAGGAGATGCTGAACCTCTATGGAAAAGTCAAGTTATAGAGCCTCCTTCAAAGACGTTTGAAATTGATGTTGAGGAGGGTGTACAACATCCAAGGCATAGCCTGGTTGAATTCTTTGAAGAGGTTAATCAAGAGATGGACTCAATCATTGATGAATCTTTATCTACAATTGAATCCTCTCTCATTGGACTTGACATGGAGATTAAAGAAGAAGAAGAACAACTTCCCATGCCCTTGGAAAGCAATGAAGAGGAGATTGAATTGGAAGAAAGATACCAAGAGGAAGAGGTTGAAATTGAAGAAGCTTACAAGGAGGTGAAAGAATTCAAAGAAGAGCACAGGATAGTGGAGCTTGCAAGATCATTAGAAACACCTCTTCTAAGGCCATTACCGTCTAACACAACATTCAAGTGGGTAAAATTCTTATCCTTGTCCTTTACTTTCCCACTTGGATATGGGCTACTGGAGACGGATGGTCAACTTAGAGCTCTCTGTGGCCTTAAGAGTAAGAGGGAGATGGTCAATGGGAAGAGCTGCCAAGCAAGGTTCAATATGGTTGTATGCTCCAAGTTAAAATGCAAAGGTTGGTGTAGAGATCAATTGAATGGGTCTAGGATGTTGTTTGGCCGCTTTAGTGAGAATTCAGATTGCATGCCACCCAGTTGGGGCAATAGTGATCAACACAAAGACGGGTGCAAAAGCAAGATTTGGAACCCTGGAATTCAGTCTAGCAATCAACACTCTTGGGGCATTGTCACTTCCTTTAACTTGCTTAAAGGCTTTCTACGCCTAGTTTGGGATCCCGGTGCCTATTGGAAGTACAAACATTGGTGGAGATTCCTGGACGAGTTCAAGCACAAGCCACCATAACAAGGAGCTCACAAAATGTCCAACTTAAGGACTTTAACTAAAAGTGCTAGGTGGGAGACAACCCACCATGGTATGATCATTCTTTTCTCTCTTCTTGGTTTTATTTTAGTGACTCTTCTCATTAGTGTTGCATATAGTCCGCATTCTGCATTCTGCATTAAAAAAAAAAGAAAAGGCACACAACGCGCGAGCATCGCTGACGTGTTCGTGTCATATGTGCAAGCATGAAAAAGGGGGGATTGAACAGAGAGTTACACGGAAACGTGGCTGGAGGCGTGCTTTAGGCACAAACACACCCACGCGTATGCGTCCCTGACGCGTCCGTGCCACTTGCAAAAAATAGCCATCCACGCGTGCGCGTCACCCACGCGAACGCGTGACGCACGCGCCCGTGTCGCAAGCGACGCACAACTAATCCACCTCAGCGCCAAATATCTTATCTTTTATCCCCCAATCCTAATTCTTTCTTCTTTCTTCTTTCTTCTTCTTCTTCTCCCCCCTCTCATCCTTATTCTCTTTCTTTTCTTCTATTCGTTACATTTGCATACTTGCATTCATGGCATTTTAACTTCATTGTTTATTCTCCCTTTCTTTTCTATACTTGTTGTTTTCACATTGGTGTTAAAATTCTCTTACTCAACTGTTGCATATTTTTGCATTATTTTGGGTGCACCTTGACTTGTTTGCTATTTAGTTGTCATGCCCTGTGCTTCTATCATTTTTTCACTTACATGTTGTAGCTATCATGTAGTTGAGAACCTTATTATTTGGCAGTAGCCCACATATGTTTTATTTCTTTTAATATCTTTGCTTGTGGGTTCTTTCCCTTCCTTTTTCTCTTCTTTCAGGATGGCCACCAAGAGAGAAAAGGAAAAATCTCTAAATAGAGCAATAAATAAGTCTGCCGCATGATCTTTGGAGGAAAAGCATCAATTGGAGCCACCCGTCCACTTGTACATCTCTGCATGCACCGAGGACGGTGCAATCTTTAAGTGTGGGGAGGTCGATACCGACTTCCGCAGGTAACTACTTTCTGACTCAACACCAATGTTTAAATTTTTTTTGTTAAATTAGTTGTTGCATTTACATGTTTGATTGCATGTTTGTTACATTCTGTGCATATTTTACCACTACTTGGTTGAAGTAATAATTTCTTTAAAAAGAAACCTTTTTATAGCATTTCACTAAATTGAATTAAAAATTTTTCTTGAACTTGTTTGAAGAAATATTATTTTGGAACATGGTTTAGAGCTCAAACACACAAAACCAGTGAGATTTTGTGCCTATTTGATTGGTTGCATTTTATTAACCAATATATTTTATTTTGTGTGTGTGATGTTCTCTCTAAAATTGTGATCTATATCTTGCTTAATTCTATATTTCCATGGTTTAATGTATGCATACACTTATATGATTGAGGCCTTTGTTTCACTATAGCTTACATACCCATATGGCCTTACCCTTTTATTATCCTTTGCAAACCAATTTGAGCCTACTTTACCCCATTTGTTCTTTATTTTAGCTCATCACTAACTCTAAGCGAAAAAAATGATATCCTTAATTTGAATCCTTGGTTAGCTTAGACTAGTGAGAGTGCTCATGAATTAAGTGTGGGGAAATTGGGTTTGGAATTATTTGGTTTGAGAATTGAGTATGTTAGAATTTGCTGAAAATGAGAAAAAAAAATGTTGAAGATATGTTCATGCATTCAATACCTTAATCATATGCATTGAGAAAAACAAAAAATATATATTATGAGAAAAAGAAAAAAAAGAAAAAGAGAGCAAACAAAAAAAGGGGGGACAAAAATGCCCCAAGTTAAGTAATAATATCAATGCATATGAGTTATACTTGAATTTGGGATGCATGAATATGTGGTAAACATAGTTAATGGGCAGTTAGATTTTGCATTGTAATTACATGGATTGTCTTAAGTTAGGGGGTAAATTTAGGTTATCAAGGATTCAGATTTTAGTCTACTTAACCAAATACAATCCTACCTTGACCCTAACCCCATTACAACCCTTAAAAGACCTCTTGATATGTGTATTTATGTATTAAATTTATGTTGATTAGTAGAAGAAAAGCAAGTCATAGAAAGCAAGATTAGTAGAGAACCGAGAGATCGAATCTTAAACACCTAAGTGATTAGAGTGCATACACTTCCAGTGAAGGTTCGATGCTCAATTCTTTGTTCCCGGCTTTCATGAGCTATCTTCTTCTTGCAAGTTTATTTGTACTTCATTTTATGATTTGAATTAGTGAAATCCAGTTCATATTTGTTCTTGGAGAAATTGATTTACTTTTAACCAAGAAGGTAAAAGCATTTTGCATTTAGCTGCATTCATACAAATAGGTTGCATTTCATACACATCCCACCATTTTTCCTTCACTCTTATAGCTTCTCTTGAGCTTAGCATGAGGACATGCTAATGTTTAAGTGTGGGGAGATTGATAAACCACTATTTTACAGTTTATCTTGTGCTCAATTGAGTGAATTTTATCAATCTTTCATACACTTGTTCATACGAAATGCATGTTTTACATTTTCCTTCCTAATTTTGTGCTATGATTGAAAACATGCTTCTTTGGTCTTAATTTTGCTATGTTTAATCTTCTCTTATTACCATTTGAGGCCTTGATATGTGTGTTAAGTATTTTCAGAGATCACAGGGCAGGAATGGCTTAGAGGATGGAAAGGAAGCTTGCAAAAAATGGAAGGAACACAAGAAACTAAGGAGATAACCAGCTAGCAGTGACGTGCATGCATGGCTCACGCGTGCGCGCGACATGGAGAAAATTGCAGTGACGCGTGCGCATGCTTGACGCGTGCGCGTGCCTGACGCGTACGTGTGGATTGGAGTTCTGCAATATGACATGAGCGCGTGCTTGAAGCGAACGCATGACACGCCAAAATGACCAGCGACGGGAACACATGACTGACGCATACGCGTGACATACGCAATCTGCAGAATTAACAGAAAATGCTGGGGGCAATTTCTGGGCTATTTTTAACCCAGTTTTTGGCCCAAAAAACACAGATTAGAGGCTATAAAGTGGGGGAATGCATCCATTCATTGAGAGGATACAACATTCATTATTCACAATTTTAGTTTTAGATGTAGTTTTCTAGAGAGAAAGGTTCTCTCCTCTCTCTTAGGTTTTAGGATTAGGATTTCTTCTTCTTCTCAATTCCAGGTTCAATGTTCTTTTAATTTAGTTTCTCTTTTATTTGTTTATGAATTCTCATATTTAATTTGATTTCTCTATTTAATGCAAATTGAGGTATTTCATATTTATGATTTTAATTTAGCTTTTTACATTCTTAGCTTGTGTTGAGTAAT
This sequence comes from Arachis hypogaea, assembly GCF_003086295.3. Taxonomy (NCBI): domain Eukaryota; kingdom Viridiplantae; phylum Streptophyta; class Magnoliopsida; order Fabales; family Fabaceae; genus Arachis; species Arachis hypogaea. The sequence continues at coordinate 53,616,850 of NC_092038.1, forward strand.
TAGAGACAGTTGAGTTATCAAACTCTTTGTTGATTGAAAATTGGAATTCTTTGCTGATTGATTTGAATTCCCCTAACTCTAGTCTTTTCTTAGGAATTGACTAGGATCTGAGGAATCAAATTGATTTATCTACTTAACATACCTTTATAGTTAGAGGTTGACCAAGTGGGAGCAAAAGCCAATTCTCATCACAATTGATAAGGATAACTAGGATAGGACATCCAGTTCTCATACCTTACTAAGAGCTTTTCTTGTTATTAGTTTACTTCTTTTGTCATTTACATTCCTTGTTCAAACCTTTCAAAAACTCAAAAAGATACTTTTCTCATAACCAATAATAACACACCTCCCTGCAATTCGTTGAGAGACTTTATTTGTAAAATTCTTTACTAGCAAAAGTCCTCTCGTTAGTGCTACATGGCGATTTTCCAGGTCACGCGTATGCACAAGGTCATGCGTACGCGCCACATGGCATATTTCTAAAACTTCATTTCTTCATGAATTCTCCACTTTACATGCTTTTTCTTCATTTTTTCAATCCAACCTTTGCCTTCTAAGCCTAAAATCACTAAGCAAACACATCACGGTATCGAATAGAATTAAAGTGAATTAAATTTGGCATATTAATGGCCTAAAAAGCATGTTTTTATGCTTAGGCACAATTTAGGGAGAATTTACAAAACCATGATATTTTAGTGAATAAATGTTGGAAAAGTTGATAAAATCGACCAAATTTGATACAAGATAAACCATAAAATTATGGATTATCAATTTTCCCACACTTAAACAATTGCATGTCCTCATGCTAAACCCAAGAAAGATACATGAAAGGGGTATTAACATTATTCAAAGTAAACTACCTATATACAATGCATGCAACTACTTTGTCAAATTAAATCAATTTCCAAGAATACATATATGAACATAAGGGCTAAAGCAATTAGAATCAAATCAAATCCACAATTGATTAGAGTTATTGAAAAGAATTTTGTTCCGAGGGTTACCTGAAACTGGAGGTCGATCTCGGATGAGATCTTCTGTGCTGGTTGGAGTGGTTGTGTCCGACTTGTTGGACTTGGTGGTAGTGTTGATCCTTCATCCCCGGAGGGTGAGGGGTACCTGCAAGGGACTCCAATGCTTAAGTTAGCAAAGATATTAAGCAGGTATTGAGTAGAATCAGAGTATGAGTTATACCTGGGTGCTCCAGTGTATTTATAATGGTGAGATGTGACCTTCTTTGGATAAGATAAGTTAGTTATCTTATCTTATCTTATCTTTTGTCGAGGTCAGCTTATCTTCCATGGAACCGCCCTTATCTCTATAGGCTTGGGCTGCCTTTGGATCGGGGTCGTATTCCTTAAGTCGGGCCCTTCTTTGGGTTTTCCTGTCGATTTGGCCGAGTTCTTTATGAAGAAGTCGGTCCGCTTGACCTAAAGAGGTCGGTTGCTTTGCTACTGAACATCCCGGCTCAGACAGCTCAACCCAGGGTATGAACAGTGCCCCTGCTTGATCTCGGTCTTCTTTTTTTAAGGTCGAGTCCTTGACTTCGGTCCTTCTCTAGTGAAGCCGAACTCAAGCATTTTGTCGATTCCTTTGTAGAAGCTTTTTGAATGTGGAACGTTTTTCTCTAAAAGTACGTGCTTTTATATCAGCGCTTTGGGAATGTGTGAGGGTTTAATTCCTTCATTAGTTGGTATTAATTGCCTCATTTTTCCTTGTGGCCTTTTATTTTGAATTTGCGATCAGAAAATGGTTTCCCTTCTTCGCTCCTCTTTGTAACTTCTCCCTTTGTTCTCTCGCTCTCTGTCTTTCGCCCACATTTTGCTTTTCTTGCGTTGCGGCGTCGTTCAGTGATCGGTGATTCCGTCTCTCCATCTCCAACTTTTCTAAAGCTTCCTGCTTTTTCCAGGTTGGTTCCATTTTCTTTTCGTTTTGCTTTGTCTTTAATTCTCTGGTAAATTGTTGATATTTGCTTGAATGTCAAAAAAGTTTGAATCTTTCTTATCGCTGTAATGTGTTTTTTCTTCTTCGCGTATTCCTGGTGTTTCTTCTTTGCGGTTTTCCAGGGGTTTGCATGTTCTATTGTTGCTTCTGGCTATTATTTTTGGAAAAACTGTCTCTTGCTCCTTAATTTCAAAAGATCCTTGTTGCTGTACCTTTGTGGGAGATAATGATACCTATAGTTTGCTTTTTGCTTGGAGTGCATTTTCTTGACTTCCTCTTGATACTTTTTAGGGTTTTTGCTTGAGTCTGCAAAAGGTTGTGTTTTTGAGAATTTTCTGCTTGGTGTTATTGACAATGCTCTTTGCTGGTAGACTGTAGAAAGATAGTGGCTTTGATGATTTTTGTGTTTCTACTTTCCTTTTTCGAAATGCTTTGTTTGTTTGAAGTCTTCTTTTCTTGTTTGAAAGATGCTGGGATGCGAGCTGTAGATTTTTCCTGAAAACCTTGCTTTGTTACTGCCTCCAAAGGATGCCCCAGGACTTTGCTTTGAGTCTTGGGGTTTTCCTTTCTGTTTGTTTGCCTGTGTCGTATTAATCGAGTTGTTTTGTCCTTCGTCCGAGATGTTTTTAGTAATCCCATCTTCTTTTCTTATTGTAGGATTAGTTGGCCTCATGTCTTCTTGCAATAACATTGTAGAGATGTCTTCCAGAGTTCCCGAGGGGATGTCCGACTGGCTGGACTCCCTTGTCTTGATGCGTGTCTCTGTTGTGGATGCTGAATGAGCTGAGGAAGCGTCATAGGATCTGTGGTAATAGTGCCCGGGAGAGGGATTATGAGCTTGTCGCTCCTAATTCTGATGAAAGGGTTTATTTTCCTACCTCCATCAAGGGAGAGTGTCCCTTCTTCTATGCCTATGAATATTTCTTCAGTCAGTTGGACATTACTTTTCCTTTTACTGCTTTCGAGACCGACCTGTTGTGGTCGTGTAACATTGCCCCATCCTAGCTTCACCCAAATTCCTGGGGTTTTGTCAAGATCTTTCAGCTACTTTGCCAAGAGTTAGGCGTAACACATTCTCAGACTCTTTTCCTTTATCTGTTTATTTCTGCCAAGCTTGGGGGTTTTTCCAAAAAAAAAGCTTTCTGGGTTTCTTTCAGGTCTGCCCAGGGCCATAAAGTTTTCGCCATGTATGACAAGTCCTTTAAGGATTTTAAGAATTACTTCTTTAGAGTTCGTGCTGTCGAGGGGGCCCGCCCCTTTTTTCTTGATGAAAATGATGAGCCTTCTTTCCCTCTAGAGTGGCAGAAGGATGTGAGAGTGTCTCGGTATACATGGGAGATGCTTGACGAGGTTGAGCGTGCTTTTGTTGTTGTTCTTGAGGATTTATGGGGGGAACCACCCCATCTTGATACAAAAAGGTTTTTGAATGACCCGTCCTTGGTTCAGACTGTTTTGGGTACTTTTCTGACTTATTTTTGTACTTGTTTACTTAGTTTTGCTTCCTCTTCTTGTGATCGTAACACTTTACTATGGCTGATTCTGTATTTGCAGAGATGTCAAAAAACAATGACTCCATGAAGGCCTTCAAAAAGGCAAAGAAGGCAACTGCTGCTCAAAACATCTTGGCCAAGGGGGCCGGAGAGGGATCTTCTCAGGTTTCAGTGAAACCTCCTGTGCCGAGTTCTCCCGGGCCGAGGAAAGCAATTCCTATTCCTCGAGTTCGTCTGGTCGATCCTCCACAGACTTCTGCCGCTGCTTCTGGTGCTCCTCCTAGTAAGAAGCAAAAAACAATTGAGCCTTTTAACCTTGATGCTCCTGACTTTGATGCGGTCGAGTTTGTAGATCAAAAAATCGGTCCTTATGGTGTCCTCCCTATGGATGACGTGTCACTTCTTCATCATTTTGATTATATAACTCGAAGTAGTATCAAGATGGCACACATGGGAGCGGCCCTGTATCGAACTGCTCAAAGTCTTCCTCTCCATGCCACCAAAGCTTTTATGGAGGAGGCCAAACGGGAGTTTGATCGGATAAAAGGTTTGAAGGAGGAGCTTGAAGTGAAGGTGGCCAAGTTGGAAAAAGATCTGGAGAATGAGAAGGCGAGTTCCCTCTCTTTGGCTGCCTCTGTGAGGCTGGCTGAAAACACGGCACTGAGGCATAAGGATAGCTATGTCACATCTTATCGGGAGGGAATGCGTCTGAAGGAGGAGTTGGAGAACGTCTGAGCTGATTACTCCGAGCTCCAGGGTTATCTTGTTAGTAGTGTAACTGCTACCTATGAAAACCTGAAGGAGCAGGTTCGGGTTATTGCTCCTGAGGCCGATCTTACTCTCTTCAGCCTGGACAATGTTGTGAGGGATGGTAAGATTGTCCCTGATGACCAGTATGATGATGATGTTAAACCTCCCCCAGTGCCTTCTATCAAGGTGTTGACCTCCTCGGTTCCTCTAGTTATGTCTGATCCGGATTGTCAGATTCTGAACCGGGATGATGGAACTGTAGATGCTGTGCCTATTCAGACTCGCCCTCCTTCTCCCCGTACTGATGCTACCGGGAAGGCTCCAGATCTTTGCTGATCTTCTTTTTAAGTATTTGTGTAAATAGCCCAGTTTGTGGGCTTTTGAACTATTTTATTGTTTTGTTTAACTGCTGACGCTTTTTAGTTGCCTGCTGGCAACTTTTACTTTGAAAAACAAAAGTAGCTTTCTGAGGTAGATTTTGGTGGCCTCTTGAAGCTTTATTATACTATGCTTTTATTGCGCTTTAACATGGTATCTCTTCTGGTTTCTGAGAGTGTTGGAATCTTGCTGCTTGACCTCTTTGGATTGCTTTTGTACTTATTGTTTGTAACTTGGATCCTTTGAGGCCGTGACTGTATGGGTCCGACTTGTTTCTTGGTTTTCTCGCTTTTGCTTGTATTTTTAGCGCCCCATAACCGATTTCTTTGTGGTGGTCCCCTTCTAAGTTATATTTGTAATCCTCTTTCTTGGACTTTTGTCAGGTCTCTTTCAGGGATTACTTTTATAACTTGTATTGTAGGAGACCGACTTCGTTAGGTTGATCTCTTCTAAGTTATTTTTGTAATCCTCTTTCTTGGACCTTTGTTAGGTCTCTTTCAGGGATTACTTTTATAACTTGTCTTATAGAAGACCGACTTCGTTAGGTCGATCTCTTCTAAGTTATTTTTGTAATCCTCGTTCTTGGACCTTTGTCAGGTCTCTTTCAGGGATTACTTTTATAACTTGTCTTGTAGGAGACCGACTTCGTTAGGTCGATCTCTTCTAAGTTATTTTTGTAATCCTCTTTCTTGGACCTTTGTCAGGTCTCTTTCAGGGATTACTTTTATAACTTGTCTTGTAGGAGACCGACTTCATTAGGTCGATCTCTTCTAAGTTATTTTTGTAATCCTCTTTCTTGGACCTTTGTTAGGTCTCTTTCAGGGATTACTTTTATAACTTGTCTTGTAGGAGACCGACTTCGTTAGGTCGATCTCTTCTAAGTTATTTTTGTAATCCTCTTTCTTGGACCTTTGTCAGGTCTCTTTCAGGGATTACTTTTATAACTTGTCTTATAAGAGACTGACTTCGTTAGGTCGATCTCTTCTAAGTTATTTTTGTAATCCTCTTTCTTGGACCTTTGTCAGGTCTCTTTCAGGGATTACTTTTATAACTTGTCTTGAAGGAGACCGACTTTGTTAGGTCAATCTCTTCTAAGTTATAGCAATTCCTCTTTAATAGGATTGGCCAGACCTCTTTCCAAGGATTTGCTGATAACTTGGGTTAACTTGGTCCGATTTTTTAGTGTTGGCCAGTCTTTTTAAGTTATTATATAGCAATCCATAAGACCTCGTCAGGTTCTTTTTGGGATCACTTTCGATAACTTCTTGCATTATTCTGTGTTCATCTTTGCCGATTTGTAGATGGTGGTTTCTGTCCTGGTTTGATCGTCTTTTAGGTGAATCGTGTTTTCACCTTTGTCGGACGATCATTCCTATCGAGATCGTACAGTGAATCTGTTCTTCACTTTCTGTCGATCTGTTTCTTTTATAATCGGATGATGAATGCTTCAGATTAATGCGTCTTGGGAATTTGTAGAATATCTTAAATGTATTTTATTCAAAGAAAGTGCAAATATATACATGCGGGAATTTTTCGTACCCTTAAGTCGGATTAAATCTCAGTCTTGATGCCTCATTAAAAAACCTTTTTAGGAAAATAAGTGCATCTTGTGATGAGATCTTTTACCTTTCCTAGCTATAGTACCTTCTTAGGTTATAGGCATGCCATGATCTAGGGAGTTCTCGTCCCTCGAGTTCGGACAGTCTGTAGTAGCCCTTCCCAAGTACTTCTTTGACTTGGTAGGGTTCTTTCCAGTTGGCTGCCAGCTTTCCTTCTCCGGGTCGAGTTGTTTCAATATTATTTCAGATTAAGATGAGATCATTCTTAGTGAAACCTCTTGGCACTACCTTTTGATTATACATGGAAGCCATTCGCCGCTTTAGTGCTTCTTTTCTGATCTAAGCTTTTTCTTGGATTTCCGGAAGTAGGTCAAGCTCTTCTCTTTGAAGTTGAGAGTGGGTTTGTTCATTGTAGCGGACTACTCGGGGAGACCCTTCCTCGACTTCTATTGGAATCATTGTCTCCACTCCGTATGCTAATCGAAATGGTGATTCGTTCATAGTAGAATGGGGGGTTGTTCGATACGCCCATAGGACTTGTGGAGGTTCCTCGAGCTCCCTTTGCTTTTTGCAGTCTCCGTTTTATCCCGGCCAATATGACTTTGTTGGCTGCTTTGGCTTGTCCATTGGCTTGGGGATGTTTGACGGAGGTGAACTGGTGTTTTATATTCAAGTCGGCCACTAGTTTTCTGAAGCCTGCATCTGTGAATTGGGTGCCATTATCTGTGGTGATGGAGTATGGGACCCCGAACCTTGTAATGATGTTCCTATATAGGAATTTCTGGCTTCATTGAGCAGTGGCGTTGGCTAGGGGTTGTGTCTCGATCCATTTTGTGAAATAGTCTACTGCTACTATGAGGAATTTGACTTGTCCCAATCCCTGGGGAAAGGGTCCGAGAAGATCGAGTCCCCACTTTGCAAATGGCCAGGGTGAGGTCACGCTGATGAGCTTTTTCGGCGGGGTGATGTAAAAGTTGGCATGCTTCTGACATGGTGGACATGTCTTTACAAATTCTGTAGCTTCCTTTCGTAGAGTTGGCCAATAGAATCCGGCCTGGAGTACTTTTTTGGTGAGAGCTTGCGCTCCGAGATGATTGCCACAAATGCCATTGTGTACTTCCTCCAAGATTCCCTTTGTATTGGAGGTCGGTATGCATTTTAACAATGGTATTGAGATCCCTCTTTTGTATAGGGTGTTGTTTATGATAGTGTAGTACTGTGCCTCCCTTTTTAACCTCTTTGCCTCCTTTTCATATGTGGGGAGCGCTTCTATTTTGTGGTAGTTAATTATGGGAGTCATCCATCCTTGATCTCGACCTGTTATGGCTAGGACTTTTTCTTCTTCCGATATTGACGGGTTCTGCAGTATTTCTTGGATGAGGCTTCTATTGTTGCCCCCTGATTTGGTGCTGGCTAGTTTTGAGAGTGCGTCAGCTCGGACGTTTTTCTCGCGGGGTATGTGGTAGATCCTATATTCCCCAAGTTGTCTGAGCTGTTCCTTGGTTTTATCCAAATATTTTTTCATGGTAGGGTCTTTGGCTTGGTAGCTTCCTGTTATTTGTGAGGTAACGACTTGTGAATCACTATAGATGTTGAGTTTCTGAGCTCCAACCTCCCTAGCCAGCTTCAAACCAGCTAATAACACTTTGTATTCCGCCTGGTTGTTTGAGGCCGGAAGTCCGAATTTGAGGGAAAGCTCAAGTTGGGTTCCTTGGTTGCTTTCGATTATCACACCTGCACCGCTTCCGGTTTTATTCGAGGAACCGTCCACATATATATTCCACTCTATGGTGATCTACGGGGTGTCTGTGAATTCTGTAATGAAGTCGGCTAGGTATTGTGACTTAATGGCTGTCCGCGCCTCGTATTGGAGGTCGAACTCAAACAATTCGATTGCCCATTGTAGGATTCTTCCTGCTAGATCTATTTTCTGCAATATCCCCTTTATAGGCTGGTTGGTTCGAACCTTAATGGTATGAGCTTGAAAGTACGGGCGAAGTCGTCGGGATGTTAGTATGAGAGTGTAGGCAAACTTCTCTATTTTCTGGTAGTTCAGCTCTGACCTCTGCAGTGCTTTTCTAATGAAGTAGACGGGTTGTTTCCCACCCTCGTCTTCTTTAATTAGTGCTGAGGCTATTACCTGAATTCCTACTACGAGGTATAATATGAGTGGTTCTCCTTCTCGTGGTCGAGATAGGATAGGTGGCCGTCCCAAGAATTCTTTGAAGTCTCGGAAGGCTTGCTCGCATTTCGTTGTCCACTCGAAGTTTTTCCCTTCTTTAAAGTAGCGTAGAAAGGGAGGGATCTTATCGCTGACCCTGCTAGGAATTTGGACAAGGCCGCCAATCTCCCATTGAGTTGTTGTACCTCTTTGACGCAGGTTGGGCTCTTCATGTTGAGTATGGCCTGACATTTATCTGGATTTGCCTCGATTCCTCTTTGTGTGAGCATAAAGCCCAAGAACTTACCTGCTTCCACTGTGAAGGTGCATTTAGCCGGGTTAAGTTGCATGCCATGCTTCCGTATGGTGTCAAACACTTGAACCAAGTCGGTCAGTAATGTCTCTTCACGTTGTGTCTTTATCAACATGTCATCCACGTAGACCTCCATGATTTTTCCGATGTGGTCTAAGAAGACCTTATTCATTAGCCTTTGATAAGTAGCTCCCGCGTTCTTAAGGCCGAAGGCATTACGATGTAGCAATAGTTTGCTTTGGGTATTAGAAACGAGGTTTTTTCTTGATCCGGTAGATATATTGGGATCTGGTTGTACCCCGAGTATCCGTCCATAAACGAGAGATACTTATATCCCGATGAGGCGTCTATTAGAGCGTCGATGCTTGGGAGTGGATAAGGATCTTTTGGGCAGGCTTTGTTGAGGTCGGTATAGTCAGTGCACATTCGCCACTTCCCATTTGACTTTTTCACCAAGACGACGTTTGCTAGCCATAGTGGGTACTTAACTTATCTTATGAATCCTCCCTCTAGCAGTGCTTGCACCTGTTCTGCCACAGCATGAGACCGTTCTGGTCCGAGTTTTCTTCGTCTTTGTTGTACCGGCCGGGATCCCGGATAGACTGCCAACTTGTGGCCCACCAGTTCGGGATCTATGCCTGGCATGTCGGCGGCTTTCCATGCGAAGAGATCAACATTATCTCGTAGGAACTGTATGAGTGATTCCTTTGCGTCTCCTTTCAGGATTGTGCCAATATTAGTTGTCTTATTCGAGGTGTCTCCGATTTGAACTTTCTCTACTTTACCTTCGGGCTGTGGACGGAGTTCTTCTCGCCTCTGAACTCCACCAAGTTCGATTGTGTGGAACTCTTCTCCTTCGCATCTGAGGTTTAGACTTTCGTTATAACAGCGACGCGCCATCCTTTGATCTGCTTTTATTGTAGCTATCCCTTATGCAGTTGGGAATTTCATACATAGATGTGGGGTTGAAACTATTGCGCCGAGTTAGTTTAATGTTGTCTGACCTATTAAGGCATTGTAGGCTGAGCTTACGTTGACCACGATGTAGTCTATCTTGAGTGTTCTGGATTGGTTCCCCTTTCTAATGGTTGTGTGTAGCGATACGTATCCCAGTGGTTATACTGGGGTATCCCCAAGTCTGAATAGGCTGTTCGGGTATGCTCTTAGCTCTTTTTCTTCTAAGCCGAGCTTGTCGAAGGCAGTTTTGAATAAGATGTCGGCGGAGCTTCCTTGGTCAATTAATGTACGGTGGAGGTTGGCGTTTGCCAGTATGATAGTGATGACCATGGGATCGTCGTGTCCTGAGATGATTGATAAACCACTATTTTATGGTTTATATTGTGTTTAATTGTGTGGTTTTATCATGATCCTTACCCACTTATTCATTAATTTAGCATGCATTTATATTTCCTTCCTGAAATTATTACATGATTGAAAACTGCTTCCTAGTGACTTTTAATTATGTATTTTAATTCTCCTTCATTCCATTCGATGTCGTAATCTGTGTGTTAAGTATTTCAGGCTTTATAGGGCATGAATGAGTTGGAGATTGGAAAGGAAGCTAGCAAAAATGGAAGGAACATGAGAAATTGAGGAGATAACCAGCGAGAAGTAATACGGCTGCATGGCTCACGCGTTCGCACAAAACAGGAGAAATCGCAGTGACGCGGCCGCATGGCTCACGCGACCGCGCGGATTGGAAAAGCACAAGTGACGCGGAAGCGTGAACGACGCGAACGCGTGGCAGAAAAAAAAACACGAATGATGCGTCCGCATGAATGACGCGATCGCGTGACGTGCGCGATCTGCATAATCTGCAGAATTCGCTGGGGGCAATTTTGGACCCTATTTTGACCCAGTTTTCAGACCAGAACAGCAGACTAGAGACAGAGAACATGCAGAAACCAGGAAGGACAATTCATTCTACACAGTTTTAGTTTTAGATCTAGTTTTTACTCCTCCTCTAGGTTTTTCTCTCTACACATTCATAGTTCTTAGGATTTTATTTTTCTACCACTTTTTGCATTGGAATACTGAGAAGAGTTATTACCTCATCAAGACTTTGTCATTCTGGTTCGTTTTCTTTACTTGGCTTTACTCTTCCATGTCCTTTGCTTTGTTTAATTTTACCATTGGAATATTTTTAGGATTATTTAATACAGGGATTACTTTTATTTTTAATTGATTATTTTGATTTTTATTTACAATGTGTTTCTTTAATTCCTTTTTATATGTTATGAATTTTACATTCACAATGAGCGAGTAGTTCCCTAACTTGATGGGGAGTTGATTGAAAGGAGCCCTTGAGTTGGAAGGCTTAAAAGAAAGATTGTAATTGGGTTTATTGTTGGATTGCCCTCTAGTCACTAACACCAATCCCTTTTAATTAAGTGGGTTGCAACTTGTGAATGGACGTGGCATTCCAACTTGTTTGACTTTCCCTTACCTAGTAAGAGATAACTAAACAGGATAACCTTTAATTATCAATTAATCTAGAGAGTAATCCAACAATAATGGGGCTTCCAACTAATCAACTCCCAGTCAAGGCTTTTATTTACATTATTCAAATTCTCCAATTTAAATTCCTGTTTACTCAACTCAAACCTTTTTGAAAATATCTGATTAATAAAATAGCACACTTTTCTGCAACTCGTTGGGATACGACCTGGGATTCATACTCCTAGTATTCTAATTTTAAGTTGCTGTGACACCTTTCTAAATTGATAAGTGGATTTCTGGCGAGTTAAGAACTATACTTGCAACGTATATATTTTAATAATTGTTTTTTCTTTATTTTTAGTTTTTCCTATTCAATAACTCTTCTCTTTATCAGTACTTTTGTGCATCTACATTTACATACTTTTAATTAAAAAAAAGCCACGCGACGCGACCGCATCAGCGACGCATCCGCGTCGCAAGGAGAGGGGAGAAAATAAAAAACGAACAGAGAGTCACGCTGGAGCATGGATGGAGGCGTGCCAGTGGCACAAATAGTTCCACGCGACCGCATCGCTGACAGCGTCACATGGGAATAATGGCCTCCCATGCGACCGCGTGCCCCACGCGGCCGCGTGCCCTGATTTTCGACGTGAAAAGGGTGCACAACGAATTATTGTGCGAGAGTGGTGCTGGATTGGTGCTGGACGCACAATCCCTATCACGCGACCACATCACCGATGCGTCCGCGTCATTCCTTTCTGAAGTCCACTCACGTGATCGCATGCCCCACGCGATCGCGTCACCCCAAAATTGGCAAATATATAAATTCGAATAGAGAGTTGTGCAGGCGCGAGGGAGCATAACGTGGGTCACGTGACCGCGTGACCGACGCGACCACGTCAACTGAATTGAAGTGCAATCACGCGAACGCATGCTCCACGCGGCCGCGTCGCTTGCGCCGCACAGCTCAACCTAAATTGCCAAAATATCTTATCTTTCTCTTCTCCAAATCCTAATTTTTCTTTTCCCTCCTTATTTATTCCTTTTCCCTTCTTCCTTCTATCTCACCTTTCACTCTCTCTCTCTCTCTCACCTTCATTAACAAGGTTTTATTTTCTTCTTCCCTCCTTCCTTTTCTATGATTCTTCTTATTTTATATGTTATTTTCTTTTCTTTTCTTTTTCTTTTCATTATCCATATTTTCTTTCTTCTTATTTCCTTTTTACATGGTGTTAGAAATTTATTTGAGTCATTATTCCTTATTATATACTTGTGGATTGTTGCAAATTGTTTGGCAATTATATATTATTTTCTTTAAAGGGTTGCTTGCATGTTTACTTTAATACTTTTTATACCTTATTTACCATGCATGCTATGTGTTTGTGAAAAAGCCCGTATGACATTATGCACTTTTCTACATTATCATATCCCACTATTCAATGCTTTCTTTTTTGACAAATTCCCTTTACTATTTTATTAATTGCATTTAATTGCCAATACAAACGTGATAGTTTGTTACGAAGTGATGCTTGATCTATGCTACTCATGCCCTTGCCGGCATGCCAATAAACATCTTGCATCTACTTCCCTATCGTGCACTTATTCTTTTCCATTTATTGATCTCTTCACATGTTGTCATGACCATGTGTTTATTTCATTCATCTTTACCGTGCACTGATTATCACTCACTCAATCCCCTTCCTTGCTTTATCACTTTAGATTTAACTTACTTTCTCTTCCCTTTTTTCAGAATGGCCACCAAGAAAGGCAAAGAGAAAGCTACCCCTAAACCCACGGCAAGGAAAGGAACGAAGAGAGGATTATCAAGGTTGATGAAAAGGAAAGAGCCTTCCCAGCAAAGGACACTACACGATTCCCAAATCGCTACTGTGAGCAGATGTTTCCTATTCTGGCAGCTCAAAATTACAACAATGAACACCTTCTTATCCTTTCGCCTTGTATTGCTGAAATTGTTGAGCCACAAATTGCACAAAGACATTGGGGATTCTTACAGAGATAGCCACGACAGGTTAATCTTTCTTGGGTTGTTGAGTTCTACTTCAACTTCCACCTGCCGACTCTGCAGTCCGTTTATTTACGCCAGAAGCAAGTCCCCATTATAGAAGAGGCCATTCAGCAAGCCTTAGATCTCCCCCCTGCTCCAGAAGGATTGGACGCTTTTCAGAAAGCCGCGATCAAGTGCCAGGTATACACCTTTGACTAGGATGCTGTTCTCAGAGTTATCGCTCGACCTGGCAGTAAATGGATCTTCGGATACCATCGTTCCCGTCCTAAGAGAATTTTGGCTTCTGCACTCACCTTAGAGGCTCACGTATGGGCACAGATTATGTCCCATTACATCTTCCCGAGTACTCATGAGTCCTCCTTCACGGCAGACATGGCCGTTCTACTATGGTGCATCCTCACTGACCAGCCTGTTAATTTACCAAGACATATCCGGAATGCTATGGAACATGTGCAGATCGAGGGCAACCTACCTTTCCCCGCATTGGTCTCTAATCTTATATCAGCAGCCAGAGTATCCTACAGAGCTGGAGACACCAAAACCATTCTTCCACGGGATGATCAGTATGTCCCTAACGGGAGATATCTCAGGCCACAACTTGCCACTTCCAGCCAGTCCACAGAGGATGCTGCAGCTCCTCCACCATCAACTAGTCAGCTACTGCACCAAATCCTAAAGCGATTGGACCAACAAGAAAAGAAAGCAAAGCTCCGAGAGCACCGCAACCACCGCCGATTCAAATACCTCAAGGAGCTACTTACAGGAAATCACCGACCCAATGTCGATCTAGGCACTCCGGACTCCACTTTTTTCACCAGCACAGGGAGCCACGACGGTCCCGACTGTGGAGACACTGCCACCAGCCCACCACTGTTCTTGACAGATGGCACCGAGGATGGTGCAACTCCTTAAGTGTGGGGAGGTCGGTCAGTACATGACTTCCGAAGGTAATTTCTCTTCCCTAGCACCAATAAATTAGGATATTTTAGTTAGATTTTCTTTCTTTTATAGAATAGAATAAATTGCATAGTAATAGGTTAGTTGCATGCATGTTCTACTTGATTGGAAAGACTAAGTTTCTTCTAAGACTCTATCTTTGGAACAAAATTTCACAATTTTTTATTAAAAAATTTTTTTATGATAAATCTGCTTGAAGTTGTATTTGGAACATGATTTTTGAGCTAAAGAACACACAACCTGTGAAGATTTGAGCCTTTATGCATGGTTACATTATTTAACCATAACTATTTTATTCTTGTGTGTTTACTTCTCTATGATTGTAATATGTCCAATATTTATTATGTTTGTATGCTTGCATATGATTGAGGCCATTATTTGTTTAAACTCACTTATCCAAATTAAGCCTACCCTTTTCAATTACCTTTGTTAACCATTTTGAGCCTTTAAATCCCATTTGTTTTATATTTTACCACATTACTAGCCTTAAGCGGAAAAACAATTGTATATCCCAAATTGAATCTTTGGTTAGCTTAAGATAGAATTGTGTATGCTAGTTAAGTATGAGAAATTGTGGGAACAAAAGTTATTAAGGGAATGTGTCATGATAATACAATGGGAATTTGGATACCTACTCATGTGAAACTATAAGAATTAAAAATCTATGTGCATTGACAAGCTATGTTTATTTTTATGTCTATAAAAAAAATTAATAAATAAATAAGGGGATAAAATTACCCCAGTGCTGAATTAAGAATTCAAAGATCAATGCACATATGATTAAAAAAAATTGATACATGAGTATGGAATGTAAAAGGGAATTCTGGGTAGCTAGGTATGAATTCTAAGGTTATATAAAATATATAGGTTGGTTTAAAGCTCGGGTTAATTAAAGATTCAATTTATAAGCTCACTTAGCCATATATGTATCCCTACCCTTACCTTGGCCCCATTACAACCTTGAAAAGACATCATGATGTTTGCATTGGTATATTAACTGTTGTTGATTAGTTAGGAGAAGAACAAAAGTTAGAGAGCATGATTAGAGAAGGATAGAGTGATTACCCTATACACTAGAGAGATTAGAGCGTACATACATCATCAGTGAGGGTTCAATGCTTGAATTTCCATGTTCCCTGCTTTCATGAGCTATCTTCTTGCACTTTTATCTGTCTTACTGTATAATGATAGAATTAGTGGAATTTGATTTGTAATTATTTTGAAGAGCTTATTTACTTTTGATCAAGTGTGCCAGAATCATATAGTTGCATTCATATATGTAGGTTGCATTGCATTTAATGAGTTTCTACATGTTCATACTTATTTATCTTATCTCCTTCAATTAAGCATGAGGATATGCTAATGTTTAAGTGTGGGGAGGTTGATAAACCACTATTTTATGGTTTATATTGTGTTTAATTGTGTGGTTTTATCATGATCCATACCCACTTATTCATTAATTTAGCATGCATTTATATTTCCTTCCTGAAATTATTACATGATTGAAAACTGCTTCCTAGTGAATTTTAATTATGCATTTTAATTCTCCTTTATTCCATTCAATGTGTGTTAAGTGTTTCAGGCTTTATAGGGCATGAATGAGTCGGAGATTTGAATGGAAGCTAGCAAAAATGGAAGGAACACGAGAAATTGAGGAGATAACCAGTGAGAAGTGATGCGGCCGCATAGCTCACGCGTTCGCGAGAAAGAGGAGAATTTGCAGTGACGCGGCCGCATGGATCACGCGACCTCACGGATGGGAAAAGCACAAGTGACGCAGAAGCGTGGACGACGTGAACGCGTGGCAGGAAAAAAAACGCGAATGATGCGTCTGCATGAATGACGCGATCGCGTGACGTGCGCGATCTGCATAATCTGCAGAATTCGCTGGGGGGAAATTTTGGACCCTATTTTGACCTAGATTTCGGCACAGAACAGCAGACTAGAGCCAGAGAACATGCAGAAACCAGGAAGGACAATTCACTCTACACAGTTTTAGTTTTAGATCTAGTTTTTACTCCTCCTCTAGGTTTTTCTCTCTACACATTCATAGTTCTTAGGATTTTATTTTTCTACCACTTTTTGCATTGGGATACTGAGAAGAGTTATTACCTCATCAAGACTTTGTCATTCTAGTTCGTTTTCTTTACTTGGCTTTACTCCCATGTCCTTTGCTTTGTTTAATTTTACCATTGGAATATTTTTAGGATTATTTAATACAAGGATTACTTTTATTTTTAATTGATTATTTTGATTTTTATTTACAATGTCTTTCTTTAATTCCTTTTTATGTGTTATGAATTTTACATTCACAATGAGCGAGTAGTTCCCTAACTTGATGGGGAGTTGATTGAAAGGAGCCCTTGAGTTGGAAGGCTTAAAAGAAAGATTGTAATTGGGTTTATTGTTGGATTGCCCTATAGTCACTAACACCAATCCCTTTTAATTAAGTGGGTTGCAACTTGTGAACGGACGTGGCATTCCAACTTGTTTGACTTTCCCTTACCTAGTAAGAGATAACTAAACAGGATAACCTTTAATTATCAATTAATCTAGAGAGTAATCCAACAATAATGGGGCTTCCAACTAATCAACTCCCAGTCAAGGCTTTTATTTACATTATTCAAATTCTCCAATTTAAATTCCTGTTTACTCAACTCAAACCTTTTTGAAAACATCTGATTAATAAAATAGCACACTTTTCTGTAACTCGTTGGGAGACGATCTGGGATTCATACTCCCAGTATTTTAATTTTAAGTTGCTGTGACACCTTTCTAAATTGATAAGTGGATTTCTGGCGAGTTAAGAACTATACTTGCAACGTATATATTTTAACAATTTTTAATTCGCCAATTTCTGCTCGCATCAATGATTCCGGATGTGTCTTCTTTGGTAAACATAATTGCTGGGATGTCTGGCGCCTCCTTCTTTCCTTCAACATGGTATACTTCTTTGAGGTGTCGCTTGCGAGATGATTTGGAGATTCCTCTTCCCGCAAATCCACCGTGTATCATGTGAACGTGTCTTTCCGTTGTGCGAGGTGATCGCTCAGACCGTCCGACATCTTTATCCCTTCTTCTTTTTCTTGGGTCTTCATCCTGGTTGGCCAAAAACCGATCTAGTTTTCCTTCTCTTACTAATTTTTCTATGACATTTTTCAAGTCGAAGCATTCATTGGTGGAATGTCCTCGGACTCGATGATACTCACAGTATTCGTTCCGATTTCCTCCTCCTCTTTTGCCTTTGAGTGGCCGAGCTGGGGGTATTTTTCCGTATGGCAGACTTCGTTGTAAACATCTACCAAGGATACCCTAAGAGGGGTGTAGTTATGATATTTTTTTATTTTCTCCCCGGAGCGATCTTCCTTTTTCTTGGATTCTTTATCTTTGTCTCGGTAGGCGGAACCAAACCTCGAGGCTTCCCCAAGTCGTGAATTCTCCTCCATATTGATGTACTTCTGCGCCCGTTCTTGTACTTCGTCCAGGGATGTAGGATATTTCTTAGATATAGATTGGCTAAAAAGTCCTTCTCGTAGGCCATTTATGAGGCCCATAATGGCAGCTTCTGTTGGTAGACTTTGTATGTCCATGCATGTTTTGTTGAATCTTTCCATGTAGTTACGAAGACTTTCCCGATCTCCTTGCTTGATCCCTAGTAGGCTGGGGGCGTGTTTAGCCTTATCTTTTTGTATGAAAAATCTGGCCAGGAATTTTTTGGCCAGATCGTCGAAGCTCGAGATAGACTTTGGAGGTAGGCTGTCGAACCATCTAATGGCTGTCTTGGTAAGAGTTGTTGGAAAGGCTTTGCAGCGAACTACATCTGAGGCTTCAGTGAGGTACATTGTACTTCTGAACTTGGTGAGGTGATGGTTGGGGTCTGAAGTGCCGTCGTACAGAGTCATATTCGGAAGTTTGAAGTCCTTTGGGATTTTGGCCTTCATGATTTCCCTGGTGAATGGATCTTGATCCTTGCGAGAGCTATCCTCTAGAGTAGATCGAGTAGCTTTGGTTTTGAGATCGGCTTCGAGTTTTAGAAGCTTATCTTCTAATTCCCGGCGTCGCCTTATCTCCCTATGTAGATCCTCTTCTTTTTCGCGTTGATGTTGGGCTTCTTTCTCGAGTTGCTTTAATCGATCTTGAAGTGCCTTTATGGCTCCTGCGTTTGGAGAATCCTTTTCGTTGTTAAGTTGAGGAGTATCCTTTGGTATAGTGTCCACATTTTTGTACGGCGTTCTATCCTCTAGATCTGAGTCGTGGTCATTGTCATAGTCGTCCGCCATGGTGATGGGATGACTTCCAGGTTCCCCGGCAATGGCGCCAATGTTCTGAGGGTTACCTGAAACTAGAGGTCGATCTCGGACGAGATCTTCTGTGCTGGTTGGAGCGGTTGTGTCCGACTTGTTGTACTTGGTGGTAGTGCTGATCCTTCGTCCCCGGAGGGTGGGGGGTACCTGCAAGGGACTCCAATGCTTAAGTTAGCAAGGGTATTAGGCAGGTATTGAGTAGAATCAGAGTATGAGTTATACCTGGGTGCTCAAGTGTATTTATAATGGTGAGATGTGACATTCTTTGGATAAGATAAGTTAGTTATCTTATCTTATCTTATCTTTTGTTGAGGTCAGCTTATCTTCCATGGAACCCCCCTTATCTCTATAGGCTTAGGCTGCCTTTGGATCGGGGTCGTATTCCTTGAGTCGGGCCCTTCTTTGGGCTTTCCTGTTGATTTGATCGAGTTCTTTATGAAGAAGTCGGTCCGCTTGACCTAAAGAGGTCGGTCGCTTTGCTACTGAACATCCCGGCTCGGACAGCTCGACCCAGGGTATGAACAAATTTACAACTTGCAAGATAAGAAATGATAATAGGTGGAAGCATAGAATTGAGCAATCGAACCTCTCACTGGATGTGTATATGATCTAATCGCTCAAGTGTATAGGGTTGATTCACTCAATTCTCCTCTAGTCTTGCTTTCTAAGATTTGTCTTTTATCTAACAATCAACAATTATTCAATGCATGCATACAAATATCATGAGGACTTATCCAAAGGTTGTAATGGGACTAGGGTCAAGGTAAGATTATATATAGTCAAGTGAGCTTGAAATTTGAATCTTTGATTAACTTAAGCTCTCACCTAACACACATACAACCTATACAATTTTTATGCAAAACTAGCTACATATTGTTCACTTTTTCACACACTCATGCAATCTTTTCAATTCACATCCCATATGTATTATTCTTATTACTTTACTTTAGGGTTAACATTTGTCCCTTTTTTATTATTTTTTTTCTCTTCTTTTTTCTTTTCCTTCTTTTTATTTTTCTTTCTTTTTTTTCAAAATATTATATATACAACGATATGAATGCATATGGTTTAAACATTTAATGCATGAGTATGTACCCAATTCTCAAGATCTTCAATAAAAATATAAAAATATATTTTTATCTCAACCAATGTTCCCAAACTTTCCCACACTTAAATGATACACACTCTCACTAGCCTAAGCTAATCAAAGATCCAAATGAAGGACACTTATTGTTTTTTACTTAGGAATGGTGATGTGCTAAAATTAAGAACAAAAGGGGATTAAAATAGGCTGAAAATTGGTTAACAATGATGGATAAAAGGGCAAGACCATTTGAGTAAGTGAGCTCAAATAAAATAAAGGTCTCAATCATATAAATGTATTCATACACAAAATAATGGATGTAAAGAATCAAACAAGTCAAAGATTACAATCATAGAAATAGAATAACACACAAGAATGAAATAGTGGTTAATATGATGTAACCACACAATTAAACTCAAAACTCACATGGTTGTGTGTTCTTAGCTCAAAAATCATGTTTCACAATATATGAATCAAGCAAGTCTCAATGAAAATTTTTTAACTTAATTTAGTTGAGATGTCAATACCCTGTTAAGAATGTTTTTCTTGGAAAATTTTATTATTTTAACTAAGCTTATTATATATATGTATATATGAGAGGAAATGTCATAAACTAGGAAAAATGAAAATAGATCTTTAAAATATATACAAACCAAGAAAGAAAATGCAATTAAGAATTCAAAAACTATGAAAGTGTTTAGGATTAAAACTTTTCACCCAAGATTGGCCGATTGGTCGAAGGACCTCCCCACACTTAAAAGTTTGCACCGTCTTTGGTGCATTCAAAGATGAGAAAAGGGATACGGTGACTTCATGAATTGCCACCTTTAGCTGGTGGATCAACCGGCTGTTGCATATTCTTTCTTTCGTTTTCCTTTTTGCTTATGGGAATCATCCGAAAAGATAGAAAATAGGATAGTAAGATGAGTAAATGCAAAAACAAGGAAGCATAGATTGTTGGAATGAGGTGATGATCACTAAAATGAAGTGAGTAAATTAGTGTGTGACATTAAGAAAAATAATGTGTGAGTTCTAAGTTGCACGCGATTTAGAACACACACACTAGCATAGAAAGCTATGTCACAATTTCACAAAAAAGTATGCACTTCACTCATTCTAGTGTGCTTGAGATACTCTAAAGAAAACTTGTAAGTTAATACAAACAAAAAAGCAATAAAGAAGCAAGAAAGCACTCAAGCTAGAATCAAGCAATTGTGAAATGGATAAAGAATGAACATTGGTTGATGTACAAGAGAATTTAATGAACTAAAGAAAATATAGAACTCACACATCAACCAATGACACACTTTGAATT
This sequence comes from Arachis hypogaea, assembly GCF_003086295.3. Taxonomy (NCBI): domain Eukaryota; kingdom Viridiplantae; phylum Streptophyta; class Magnoliopsida; order Fabales; family Fabaceae; genus Arachis; species Arachis hypogaea. Next base: position 53,637,570 of record NC_092038.1, read on the forward strand.
TTCTGTTTGCATTACCTAATTGACATAAAGTGTGGAACACGGGTGCTATGCAACTTAGAAAAAGAGAGATAGAAGTTAAAATCAATCACATAGCAAGCATGGTCCATATAGCTTGAGAATTTAAAAAAGATGTCTGTAATTGAGCTTACCATTCAATTTCACAATTTCGCAAGTTCAATGCATCACTGGGTGATCAAAGCAAGAATCAATATGGATGCATATGATCAAGTGACACAATGCATTAAGATAAATGCACATCATCAACAATTAGAAAATTGCCTAGTCATGGTTATAGAATTTAAATCACATGGTGGCCAAAACATGTAATTCAAAAGATTTAGAGTGCTTTGAAGGGAATTCACAAGTACTTGGTATGCACAATTATTAAGCATGAAAATTTAATACCAAGCAACAAAGTATAACCTCAACAAAGAAATCCAACAATAAATATCCATAATAATGATGCTAAAATAGCATTAAGTCAATAATCAGTAGCAATATCTTATCAGAATCAGCAAATTAAATTAATAATCCAACACTTAACACCAAAATCTAAACTATCCTAACCACCTAATCTATTAAAACAAAGCTAACTAACTAACTTAATAATTAATGGAGATGGTGATAGATGGTGAATGATGATGAAATAGGAGAGAAGACAAGAAAAAAGAAGAAAAGAAATAGAGAGAAGAAAAGAAAAGAAAAGTATGTGAACAGGGGAGTCACGCGTACGTGAAAGGTCACGCGTGGGAAAACAGAAGATGGCACATACGCGGAAGCCACGCGCATACGCAAGTTGGAATTGTGCTAAATGCACAGTTTCCACACATTTCTCGCACAACTCTCTGTCCAGGGCGTGCGGCGGCATGATGAGCGGATAATTTATACGCTTTTTGGCATTGTTTTTAGTATGTTTTTAGTATGTTTTAGTTAGTTTTTATTATATTTTTATTAGTTTTTATTTAAAATTCACTTTTCTGGACTTTACTATGAGTTTGTGTATTTTTCTGTGATTTCAGGTATTTTCTGGCTGAAATTGAGGGACCTGAGCAAAAATCTGATTCAGAGGCTGAAAAAGGACTGCAGATGCTGTTGGATTCTGACCTCCCGGCACTCGAAGTGAATTTTCTGGAGCTACAGAAACCCAATTGAAGCGCTCTTAATTGCGTTGGAAAGTAGACATCCTGAGCTTTCCAGAAATATATAATAGTCCATACTTTGCCCGAGATTTGAGGGCCCAAATAGGCGTTCCATGTCAGCTCAAGAATTTTGGCGTTAAATGCCGGAACTGGCACAAAAGTGGGAGTTAAACGCCCAAACTGGCACAAAAGCTGGCGTTTAACTCCAAGAAAAGTCTCTACACATAGAAGCTTCAATGCTTAGCCCAAGCACACACCAAGTGGGCCCGGAAGTGGATTTTTACGTCATTTACTCATTTTTGTAAACCCTAAGCTACTAGTTCTCTATAAATAGGACCTTTTGCTATTGTATTTTCATCTTGGTTCTTCTGGTTCCCTCTCTGGGGCCGAAACCAATGATCACCATTATCACTTATGTCTTTTCAATGGTGGAGTTTCTACACACCATAGATTAAGGTGTGGAGCTCTGCTGTACCTCGAGTATTAATGTAATTACTATTGTTCTTCTATTCAATTCAGCTTATTCTTGTTCTAAGATATCACTTGTTCCTCAACTTGATGAATGTGATGATCCGTGACACTCATCATCATTCTCACCTATGAACATGTGCCTGACAACCACCTCCGTTCTACCTTAGATTGAGTGGATATCTCTTGGAGTCCTTAATCAGAATCTTCGTGGTATAAGCTACAATCCATTGGCGGCCATTCTTGAGAATCCGGAAGGTCTAAACCTTGTCTGTGGTATTCTGAGTAGGATTCAGGGATTGAATGACTGTGACGAGCTTCAAACTCGCGATTGTGGGGCGTTAGTGACAGACGCAAAAGAATCACTGGATTCTATTCCAACATGATTGGGAATCGATAGATGAATAGCCGTGCAGTGACAGAGCGTGTTGAACATTTTCACTGAAAGGACGGGACTATAGCCATTGACAACGGTGATGCCCAACATACAACTTGCCATGGAAAGGAGTAAGAAGGATTGGATGAAGACAGTAGGAAAGTAGAGAGACGGAAGGGACAAAGTATCTTCATACGCTTATCTGAAATTCTCACCAATGAATTACATAAGGATCTCTATCTTTATTTTATGTTTTATTTATCTTTTAATCATTAATCCTCCATAACCATTTGAATCCGTCTGACTGAGATTTACAAGATGACCATAGCTTGCTTCATACCAACAATCTCCGTGGGATCGACCCTTACTCGCGTAAGGTTTATTACTTGGACGACCCAGTGCACTTGCTGGTTAGTTGTGCGAAGTTGTGATAAAGAGTTGAGATTGCAATTGAGCGTACCATGTTGATGGTTCCATTGATGATCACAATTTCGTGCACCACGGCACAATACCCACACGATCCTGGCACAATCACGATTTTCTTCAGGATGGGAGGCCATGCGTAAGCAGAATCCACGCGTATGCATGAGAGTTTTTTTTCAGCAAAACAAGCTAAACTCCAAAATTAACAAAACAAAAAGGCAATTCAAGACAAGATTATCAACTTTTGAAAATATGCAACCAAAAACAAAATTTACCCAAGCAACTAACATATAAGAGCAATATATACAAGAATGATATAGAGAAGGGAAGTACCTAACAATGGAAACTCAATTCATTCATCAACTATATACAAAAGAGAAAGTGAAAAAAGTTTACCATGGTGGGGTATCTCTGATGAATCCATATTTGACAACATATTTTGGTACGATTTAAGTGGATTTCATCATATAAACCCACATTTATTCATCCAAATAGCATACCTTTGTATTCTCTCCCTAAATTGTGCATTATTGTGAAGACATGCTATTTTGTGCTTAATTTGATTAATTTTATCCCGCTTTTATCCCATTTAATGCCTTGATGGTTTTGATGAGTGATTTCAGGTGTAATAGGTTAGAATGGCATGGTAAGAGTGGAAGAAAAGCATGGAATTAGGAGAAAACATGAAGAAAGCAAATGAGAAGCACACATTGGCATGTGCGTATGCACAACCTACTATGCATACACATAAGAACCACAAAGCCATTTGTGCGTACGGATAACTCCCTGTGCATACGCGCAAGAAGAAAATTAGCTAGTGTGCGTACGCACACATTTGTGCATACACACAAGTCCCAGCGCGTGACTCATTTATTGCAAATCGCTGGAGGCGATTTTTGGGCCTCCAGGGCCCAGTTTTGGAATTTCTGAAGCTGATTGAGTGCTATATCAAAGAGGGCCTCCTTCCATGTGAAAGGGGGGCAATTAGGGTTAGCTTTTACATGCTTTTCTCTTAGTTTCTAGAAAGAGAAGCTCCCCCCTCCCTCTAGAATTAGGTTAGGTTTAGTTTAATTTCCTTTAATTTCAGCCTTTAATTCTTGTTTTAGTGTAGATTTCTTTATGTTTTCACGTTCCTTCATCTTGATCTTCTTTATTTCTCTTGTCATATCTTTTATTTTGTCACTTTTATGTTATGAACACTCTTTGTTTATTTTAATTTTAATTAATGAAATTTATATTTTATGTTCATTTATTGCTTTCTTTAGTTGTTATGATTTGCTTGCATTTCGTAGTATGAATTTATTTTTAATGCAATTTAATGTTATTTTATTTTCAAGCACACCAAGTATTTGATAAAATGCTTGGCTTAGTTCTTACTTAGTTTTTCTCCACTCTTGGCTTGGAATTGATGACTTTGGTGACCCTTGAGTCATTGATGTCCATTCTTGTTTGATACATTAGAGTAGTTAGTTGATTTGGTTTCCCTTAACTCTAAGTGACCCATTCATAGTGTTGACATAGGACTTAGGGATTGGAATCAACTATGCCTATTTGACTTATCCTCGATGTAGGGTTAAATAACTAGGATTAACTCTTCATAATCATCATGTGTTTGTGGTCAATGGCTAGGATAGGTAACCTTAGCTCTCAATTACTTGCCAAGAGGTTTCTTGCATTTGAATTTTCTTTTCCTTGCATTTTATTGCTTTGACTTTTACTTTCTTGCATGTTAAGCTTTTCATACTCTTGGTTGAGAAATTGGGTGTTTGGGGGTGGAATTGAGTTATGGATGTCCATTCCACATTGTGTGAGAATTGTTAATTGGTTTGGTTTCTCCTAACTCTAAGTGACTGATGAGCGGATAATTTATATGCTTTTTGGCATTGTTTTTACATAGTTTTTAGTATGATTTAGTTATTTTTTTAGTATATTTTTATTAGTTTTTAAGCAAAATTCACATTTCTGGAGTTTACTATGAGTTTGTGTGTTTTTCTGTGGTTTCAGGTATTTTCTGGTTGAAATTGAGGGACCTAAGCAAAAATCTGATTCAGAGGCTGAAAAGGGACTGCTGATGTTGTTGGATTCTGACCTCCCTACACTCGAAATGGATTTTTTCGAGCTACAGAAGTCCAAATGGCGCGCTCTCAATTATGTTGGAAAGTAGACATCCAGCGATTTCCAGCAATATATAATAGTCCATACTTTACTCGAGTTTTGATGACGCAAACTGGAGTTCAAACGCCAACTCCCTGTCATATTCTAGCGTTAAACGCCAGAAACAGGTTACAAGCTGGAGTTAAACGCCCAAAACAGGCTGCAAACTGGCGTTTAACTCCAAGAGAAGTCTCTACACACGAAAGCTTCAATGCTCAGCCCAAGCACACACCAAGTGGACCCGGAAGTGGATTTCTGCATCATTTACTTATTTTTATAAACCCTAGTAACTAGTCTAATATAAATAGGACTTTTTACTATTGTATTTGAATGCTGGGATCTGTGGACGTTTAGTCTTTAGACATTGAGGGCTAGCCATTCGGCCATGCCTGGACCATCATCACTTATGTATTTTCAATAGTGGAGTTTCTACACACCATAGATTAAGGTTGGGAGCCTGCTGTTCCTCGAGTATCAATGAAATTACTACTATTTTCTATCCAATTCATGCTTATTCCTGTCCTAAGATATCCATTCGCACACAAGAACATGATGAATGTGATGATTATGTGACGCTCATCATCATTCTCAACATATGAACGCGTGCCTGACAAACACTCCCGTTCTACATGCAAACGAGCTTGAATGCATATCTCTTAGCCTTCTGGTTCATTATCAGAGTCTTCGTGGTATAAGTTAGAATCAATTGGCAGTATTCTTGAGATCTGAAAATTCTAAACCTTGTCTGTGGTATTCCGAGTAGGATCTGGGATGGGATGACTATGACTAGCTTCAAACTCGCAAGTGTTGGGCGTAGTGACAGACGTAAAAGGATCAATGGATCCTATTCCAACATGAGTGAGAACCGACAGATGATTAGTCGTGCGGTGACAGCGCATTTGGACTATTTTCACTGAGAGGACGGACGGTAGCCATTGACAACGGTGATCCCCCAACATACAGCTTGTCATAGAAAGGAGTATGAAAGATTGGATGAAGGCAGTAGGAAAGCAGAGATTCAGAAGGAATAACGTGTAACGTCCCGTCCAGCAAAATATCTTGCTTAAGTCAGGGTATTTCAACTAGAAAGAACATTACATAACCTTCTCTAGTATTAACTACTTAATTATCAAGCCTTTGTATCGAGTTCGCGTTTCAGTTTTAAGAAAATTCCAGAAAATTTTGTTTTTTATTCATTAAAGTCATAATTCAAACATTTATGATAAGATAACAATTTAGAATTTAAATATAATGCTATAAAGATTACTTTTAAAACGCATAAGTTTTTATCTATCAATCTATTAATTATTTGTAATTTAAATTATAAAATAAGCATACTAATCATATTTTATAAAATACGGTTAAACTCGAAATATCAATTACCTATATTAAATTATATGACCTTTCATTATTTTTCCATCATAACTTTAATTTCAATTTATATAAAATGACTAATTAAAATAAAAGTTGTACATAAATATTAATTGACTTAAACTTAAAATATTTATAAAAATTAATTTAATCATTCATAATAAATTAATCTCTAAGAGCTCAAATTAATAAAATAAACCATATTTTAATCATAATACAATTTTCTTAAATTAAATTATATAAAACTTTCATTACTGAATTCTAATTTGAAATTATATAAAATAACCAATTATAAAAATTTACACAAAAATATTAATTAACTTAACTCTAAATATTAATAAAACTAATTTAATTATTCTTAATTGATTTATAAAATAAGATATCAAATTAATAAAATAAATCGTAACCTTTTAAGAATAAAAGTTACTTAAATTAAATTATACAATTCTTTTTTATTTTTCAATTACTAAAATTATACAAAATATTCCATTATATAAAATTACTTAAGAATCTTAATTGGTTTAAAATGAAAAATTACCTCCGAATCTACTTAATTATTTCTAATAAAATAATTTTTAAAATTATAAAATTTAAACTTAATAAAATAAAATCACAGTTTATTCATAATTAGATTTTCAAAAATTGTGGATGTTACACAACGCATCTCCATACGCTTATCTGAAATTCCCACCAATGAATTACATAAGTATCTCTATCTTTATTTTATGTTTACTTATCTTTTAATTATCAAAATCCCATAACCATTTGAATCCTCCTGACTGAGATTTACAAGATGACCATAGCTTGCTTCAAGCCGACAATCTCCGTGGGATTGACCCTTACTCACGTAAGGTTTATTACTTGGACGACCCAGTGCATTTGCTGGTTAGTTGTGCGAAGTTGTGAAAAAGAATTGAGATTACAATTGTGCGTACCAAGTTGTTGGCGCCATTGAGATCACAATTTCGTGCGCCAAGTTTTTGGCACCGTTGCTGGGGATTGTTCGAGTTTGGACAACTGACGGTTCATCTTGTTGCTTAGATTAGGTAATTTTCTTTTTTTATTTATTTTGTTCTTCATAATTTTTAAGAATGAATTCTAGAGTTTCAAGATGATGCTTTTATCATCACAGGAGCTAGTTGATTCCCATCAATTTGGCTGTTGTATGTAATGTCCTGCTGAAGCTTGGCTAGCCATGTCTAATCTTTTTAGACTAAAGCTTTAGACTAACATTGCATGATTCCTGGAATTCTTATTAAAAATTTTGAGTTTCTTATTTCCTTTATCAAAAAAATTATAAAATCATAAAATAAAAAATACTTTGTGTTTCTTGTTTGAGTTTAGAGTCAATTTGTATGTTTGGTGTCAATTGCATGTTTTTAATAGTCATTGCATTTTTTGAAAATTCATGCATGTGTTCTTCATGATCTTCAAGTTGTTCTTGGTAAGTCTCCTTGTTTGATCTTGTGATTTTCTTGTTTTGTGCTTTTTGTTGTTTTTCATATGCATTTTCAATTTGTTAGTGTCTATTCGTTAAAAATTTCTAAGTTTGGTGTCTTGCATGTGTCTTTTTTCTTAAAAGTTTTCAAAAATATGTTCTTGATGTTCATCTTGACATTCAAAGTGTTATTGCATGCATTATGTGTTTTGATATTAAATTTTCATGTTTTGTGTCATTTTGTGGTTTTTCTCTTTCCTCATTAAATTAAAAAAATAAAAAAATATTTTCCTTATTTCACTCATAAATTTCGAAATCTTTGGGGTGACTTAGTCAAAAATTTTTAAAATAAGATGTTTCGTGTTAGTCAAGTCAAGATTTCAATTTTAAAAATATTATCATTTCAAATCTTTTTCAAAAATCAAATCTTTTTCATTTTTTTCTTAATATTTTCGAAAATTTTAAAAAATTGATTTTCAAAATCTTTTTCTTAATTTTATTTCATAATTTTCGAAAACTTTATTAACAACTAATGTGATTGATTTAAAAATTTGAAGTTTGTTACTTTCTTGTTAAGAAAGGTTCAATCTTTAAATTCTAGAATCATATCTTTTAGTTTCTTGTTAGTCAAGTAATCAATTTTAATTTTAAAAATCAAATCTTTTTAACTTCCTTTTCAAATCTTTTTCAAAATAAATTTCAATCATTTCTTTTTAATCATATCTTTTCAAACATATCAAATCATATCTTTTTCAAAATCAATTTCAAAATCTTTTCTAACTTCTTATTTTTTCCAAAAATTGATTTTCAAATCTTTTTCAACTAACTAATTGACTTTTTTGTTTGTTTTACTATTTCTTATCTTTTTCAAAATCACCTAACTACTTTTCTCTCTCTAATTTTCGAAAATTCCTCACCCTTTTTTAAAATTCTTTTTAATTAACTAATTTTTTTTAAATTTTAATTTTATTTCTTCTCCTAATTTTTGAATTCTAACTATATTTTAAAATAAAAACAAAAATATTTTCCTTTTCTTCGTAATTATTTTCGAAAACTCCTCTCTCTCTCATCTCCTTCTATTTATTTATTTATCTACTAACACTTATTTTCTACTCATAATTCGAACCCTCTTCTCTTCTCTCTCTGTGTTCAAATTTTTCCTCTTCTATTCTTCTTCTCTTCTACTCACATAAAGAAATCTCTATACTGTGACATAGAGGATTCCTCTTCTTTTCTGTTCTCTTCATTTTCATATGAACAAGAGCAAGGACAAAGACATTCTTGTTGAAGCAGATCCTGAACCTGAAAAGACTCTGAAGAAGAAGCTAAGGGAAGCTAAAGCACAACAATCCAGAGAAAACTTTATAGAGAATCTCAAAAAAGAAGGAGACATGGCCGAACCCAACAACAATGCAAGGAAGATGCTTGGTGACTTCACTGCACCAAATTCCAATTTCCATGGAAGAAACATCTCAATTCCTGCCATTAGAGCAAACAACTTTGAGCTAAAGCCTCAATTAGTTTCTCTGATGCAACAGAACTGCAAGTTTCATGGACTTCCATCAGAAGATCCTTTTCAGTTCTTAACTGAATTTTTGCAGATCTGTGATACTGTTAAGACCAATGGAGTTGATCCCGAGGTCTATAAGCTTATGCTTTTCCCTTTTGCTGTAAGAGACAGAGCTAGAATATCGTTAGACTCTCAACCTAGAGATAGCCTAAACTCTTGGGATAAGCTGATCGCAGCTTTCTTAGCCAAATTATTTCCTCCTCAAAAGCTGAGCAAGCTTAGAGTGGATGTTCAAACCTTCAGGCAGAAAGAAGGTGAATCCCTCTATGAAGCTTGGGAAAGACACAAGCAACTGACCAAAGAGTGTCCTTCTAACATGCTCTCATAATGGACCATCCTGGATATATTCTATGATGGTCTGTCTGAATTATCTAAGATGTCATTGGACCATTCTGCAGGTAGATCTATTCACTTGAAGAAAATGCCTGCAGAAGCTCAGGAACTCATTGAAATGGTTGCAAATAACCAGTTCATATACACCTTTGAAAGGAATCCTGTGAGTAATGGGACGCCTCAGAGGAAGGGAGTTCTTGAAATTGATGCTCTAAATGCCATATTGGCTCAGAACAAAATGTTGACTCAATAAGTCAATATGATTTCTCAGAGTCTGAATGGATTGCAAAATGCATCCAACAGTACTAAAGAGGCATCTTCTGAAGAAGAAGCCTATGATCCTGAGAACCCTGCAATGGCAGAGGTGAATTAAATGGGTGAAGCCTATGGAAACACCTATAATCCCTCATGGAGAAATCATCCAAATTTCTCATGGAAGGATCAACAAAAGCCTCAACAAGGCTTTAACAATAATAATGGTGGAAGAAACAGGTTTAGCAATGGCAAGCCTTTTCCATCATCCTCTCAGCAACAGATAGAGAATTCTGAGCAGAACCCATCTAGCTTAGCAAACATAGTCTCTGATCTATCTAAGGCCACACTAAGTTTCATGAATGAAATAAGGTCCTCCATTATAAATTTGGAGGCACAAGTGGGCCAGCTGAGTAAAAGAGTCACTGAAACTCCTCATAGTACTCTCCCAAGTAATACAGAAGAGAATCCAAAAAGAGAGTGCAAGGCCATAAACTTACTTGGTGTGGCCGAACCTAGAGAGGAGAAGGAGGATGTGAATCCCAGTGAGGAAGACCTCATGGGACGTCCTCTGGACAAAAAGGAGTTCCCATTTGAGGAACCTAAGGAATCTGAGGCTCATCTAGAGACCATAGAGATTCTATTGAACCTACTTCTGCCATTCATGAGCTATGATGACGATTCCTCCTCTAAAGAGGATGAAGATATTACTGAAGAGCAAGTTGCTAAGTACCTTGGAGCAATCATGAAGCTGAATGCCAAGTTATTTGGTAATAACACTTGGAAGGATGAACCCCCTTTGCTCACCAATGAACTGAATAACTTGATTAGGCAGACATTACCTCAAAAGAAAGAGGATACCGAAAGGTTTTTAATACATTGTACCATAGGCACCATGACCTTTGAGAAGGCTCTGTGTGACCTGGGATCAGGCATAAACCTCATGCCACTCTCTGTCATGAAGAAACTGGGAATCTTTGAGGTTCAAGCTGTAAGAATCTCATTAGAGATGGCAAACAAATCCATAAAAAAGGCTTATGGACTAGTAGAGGACGTGCTAGTAAAGGTTGAAGGCCTTTACATCCCTACTGATTTCATAATCCTAGACAATGGGAAGGATAAGGATGAATACATCATCCTTGGCAGACCTTTCCTAGCCACAGCTAAAGCTATGATTGATGTTGATAGAGGAAAGTTTGTTCTTCAATTGAATGAGGACAACCTTGTATTCAAGACTCAAGGATCTCCCTCTGCAACCTGGAGAGGAAGCATGAAAAGCTTCTCTCAATACAGAGTCAAACACAGCCCCCACATTCAAACTCTAAATTTGGTGTTGGGAGGCCACAACCAAACTCTAAGTTTGGTGTTGGAAAAGCCCCAACCATTCTCTGAATATCTGTGAGGCTCCATGAGAGCCCACTGTCAAGCTATTGACATTAAAGAAGTGCTTGTTGGGAGGCAACCCAATGTTTATTTATCTATGTTGTTTTATATTTTCTTTAGGTTGATGATCATGTGGAGTTACAAAAACAACTGCAAAAATCAAAACAAATTCAAAAACAGCATTAAAAATAGCACACCCTGGAGGAGGAACTTACTCGCATTTAAATGCCAGTAAGAGTAGCAGAATGGGCATTAAACGCCTAGTCTGGCACCATTCTGGGCATTTAACACCAGAAATGGGCACCAAACTGGCGTTTAACGCTAGAAAAGGGCACAAAGCTGGCGTTTAATGCCAGAAACAAGCAACAGCTTGGCTTTAAATGCCAGGAAAGGTATAAAATCTTTCATTTAACGCCAGAAACAAGCAGTAGTCTGGCGTTAAACGCCAGGATTGCACAATAAGGGCATTTTGTACGCCTAAAAGGAGTAGGGATGAGAAATCCTTGACCCCTCAGGATCTGTAGACCCCACAGGATCCCTACCTACCCCACCTCTCTCTCTCCCCCTCACACATCTCTATAACACTCCACCCAAAACACCATTCACCAATCAAATCTTATCCTCTTCCCTATATTCTCTTCACCAATCACCTCCATATCTCTTCCCCAAAAACCCCATCTACCTTACTTTCAAATTCAAACACTTTTCCCTCCCAAACCCACCCAATTCTATTCGACCATTCTCCCTCTCTTTCCCTATAAATACCCCTCTTCACTCCTTTATTTTCACACATCACAAACACTCTCTAACCCCCATGGCCGAACCTCTATCTCCCTCCATCTCCTCTATTTTTCTTCTTCTCCCCCTTCTTTCTTTCTTTTTTTTCTCGAGGACGAGCAAACCTTTTAAGTTTGGTGTGGTAAAAGTATTGCTTTTTGTTTTTCCATAACCATTTATGGCACCTAAGGCCAGAGAAACCTCTAAAAAGAGGAAAGGGAAGGAAAGAACTTCCACCTCCGAGTCATGGGAGATGGAGAGATTCATCTCAAAGGTCCATCAAGACCACTTCTATAAAGTTGTGTCCAAAAAGAAGGTGATCCTTGAAGTCCCTTTCATGCTCAAGAAAAATGAGTATTCAGAGATCCGACTTAAAATCCGAAGAAGAGGTTGGGAAGTTCTCACCAACCCCATTCAACAAGTCAAAATCTTAATGGTTCAAGAGTTCTATGCCAATGCATGGATCACAAGGAACCATGATCAAAGTATGAACCCGAATCCAAAGAATTGGCTTACAATGGTTCGGGGAAAATACTTAGATTTTAGTCCAGAAAATGTAAGGTTGGCGTTCCACTTGCCAATGATGCAAGAAAACGCACGCCCCTACAGTAGAAGGGTCAACTTTGATCAAAGGTTGGACCAAGTTCTCATGGACATATGTGTGGAAGGAGCTCAATGGAAAAGAGACTCAAGAGGCAAGCCGGTTCAATTGAGAAGATCGGACCTTAAGCCTGTGGCTAGAGGATAGTTGGAGTTCATCCAACGCTCCATCATTCCTGCTAGCAACCGATCTGAAGTGACTGTGGATCGGCCCATCATGATCCATAGTATCATGATTGGGGAGTGGTGCACGAAATTGCAATCACACTTTTGCAATATGCACAACTAACCAGTAAGTGTACTGGGTCGTCCAAGTAATACCTTACGTGAGTAAGGGTCGAATCCTACAAAGATTGTTGGCTTAAAGCAAGCTATGGTTATCTTATTATTCTTAGTCAGGATATAATATCAATAATAATTTTTAGTTTTAATTGTAAAAAGTAAAAGAGCATGAAATAAATACTTATTATGCAGTAATGGAAAATATGTTGGAGTTTTGGAGATGCTTTGTCCTCTAAATTCCTGCAACGTAATGCTTTCTCACTTTCATAAATGCAAGGCTCCTTCCATGGCAAGCTGTATGTAGGGCATCGCCGTTGTCAATGGCTACCTCCCATCCTCTCAGTGAAAATGGTCCAAATGCTCTGTCACAGCACGACTAATCATCTGTCGGTTCTCGATCATGTAGGAATAAGATCCATTGATCCTTTTGCGTCTGTCACTACGCCCAACACTCGCGAGTTTTAAGCTCATCACAGTCATCCAATCCCAGAATCCTACTTGGAATACCACAGACAAGGTTTAGACTTTCCGGATTCTCAAGGATGCTGCCAATGGATTCTAGCTTATACCACGAAGATTCTGATTAAGGAATCTAGAGATACTCATTCAATCTAATATAGAACGGAGGTGGTTGTCAGGCACACGTTTATGGATTGAGGAAGATGATGAGTGTCACGGATCATCACCTTCTTTATAGTGAAGCGCGAATGAACATCTTAGATAGGAACAAGCGTCTTTGAATGGAAAACAGAAATCATTGCATTAATTCATCGAGAGGCTGCAGAGCTCCTCACCCCCAAAAATGGAGTTTAGAGACTCATGCCATCAAAAAGTACAAAATTCAGATCTAAAATGTCATGAGATACAAAATAAGTCTCTAAAAGTTGTTTAAATACTAAACTAGTAGCCTAGGTTTATAGAAAATGAGTAAACTAAGATGAATAGTGCAGAAATCCACTTCTGAGGCCCACTTGGTATGTGGTGGGGCTGAGATTTAAGCCTCTCACGTGCCTGGGCTCTTTCTGGAGTTGAACGCCAGGTTGTAACCTGTTTCTGGCGTTAAACTCCAACTTGCAACCTGTTTCTGGCGCTGAACGCCAGACTGCAACATGGAACTGACGTTAAACACCTGTTTACATCATCTATCTTCGCACAAAGTATGAACTATTATATATTGCTGGAAAGCCCTGGATGTCTACTTTCCAACCCAATTGAGACCGTACCAATTGCACTCATGTAGCTCCAAAAAATCCATTTCGAGTGCAGGGAGGTCAGAATCTAACACCATCAGCAGTCTTTTTGCAGCCTGAATCAGATTTTTGCTCAGCTCCATCAATTTCAGCCAGAAAATACCTGAAATTATAGAAAAATACACAAACTCATAGTAAAGTCCAGAAATATGTATTTTGCCTAAAAACTAATAAAAATATACTAAAAAGTAGCTAGAACCTACTAAAAACTTCCTAAAAACAATGCCAAAAAGCGTATAAATTATCCGCTCATCACAACACCAAACTTAAATTGTTGCTTGTCCCCAAGCAACTGAAAATTAAATAGGATAAAAAGAATAGAATATACTATAAATTCAAAAATACCAATGAAGCTTAGTTCTAATTAGATTAGCGGGACTAGTAACTTTTTGCTTCTGAACAGTTTTGGCATCTCACTTTATCCTTTGAAGTTTAGAATCATTGGCATCTATAGAAACTCAGAATTCAGATAGTGTTATTGATTCTCCTAGTTTAGTATGTTGATTCTTGAACACAACTACTTTATGAGTTTTGGCCTGACGTTAGGATTTTTGCCAGTAAAGAATGTCATAAAAACAGTCGCGTTGTAGATATAGTCTCTAAATCGACAGAAATCCCTTCGTACAAACGTTTTGGTTGTCACAAGTAACAAACCCCTTTAAAATTGATAACCGAGTATTTAAACCTCGGGTCGTCTTCTCAAGAAATTGCAGGGAGGTATGTTCTTATTATTGGCTATGAAAAAGGTGAAATTGGGGTTTTGGAAGTAAGGTGGGAATATATTATATGACAAGTAAAATAAAATAATAATAGCTAAATAAACCTTTGGCAAGGTATAAGAACTGGAGGTCCTTTCCTAGTTATCCTTATCAATTGTGATGAGAATTGGATTTTTCTCCCACTTTGTTAACCTCTAACTATGAAGGTAAGTTAAGTGGATGAATTCCAATTTTTAATCAACAATGAGTTTGATAACTCTAGAGTCACCAATTATTTAACCAAAGCCAAAAGAAAAGAAAATTGAAACTGCTGGAATAAAAATGCCTTCAGATGGGAGGCAATAATCATGTAATTAAAAGAAAGCAATAATAACTGAAATATCTCAATTAATATTAATTCAAAGAAAATCATAACATGAAAGAGTTCATGAATTTAATTGGAAAAATAAATAAAAATAAAGAACCTGGGATTGAGAGTCACTCCTAAAACTAAGAGAAATCCTAAATCCTAATCCTAAGAGAGAGAGATGAGAGAACCTCTCTCTCTAAAACTACATCTAAAACATGAAAAGGGGATTATGAGTGGTATCATCATGAATGGATGCATTCCCCCACTTTATAGCCTCTAATCTGTGTTTTCTGGGCCGAGAACTGGGTCAGAAACAGCGCAGAATTCGCTGGTTGCGAATTTAACTTCGCTGATTTTTGTCACTTGCGACGTGGCCGCATGGAGCACGCGGTCGCGTCGCCTAGCGTCAGAGCCACTATGGCATATTATATATCAAATCGAAGCCCGGGACGTTAGCTTTCCAATGCAAATGGAACTGCATCGTTTGGACCTCTGTAGCTAAAGTTATCGCTGTTTGAGTGCGAAGAGGTCAGGTTGGACAGCTTAGCAATTTCTCCAACTTCTTGTATTTCTTCCACTTTTGCATGCTTCCTTTCCATCCTCTGAGCCATTCCTGCCTTGTAATCTTTGAAAACACTTAACACACATATCAAGGCATCTAATGGTATAAAAGGAGAATTAATATTAATAAAATTAAGGTCAAAGAAGCATGTTTTCAATCAAAGCACATAATTAGGAAGGAAAATACAAAACCATGCAAATAGTATGAATAAGTGGGTGAAGAGTTGATAAAATCCACTCAATTAAGCACAAGATAAACCGTAAAATATGGGTTTATCATGGCCGTGGCCTTAAGCACTTTGTTTTCCAGTATTACCACTGGATACATAAATGCCACAGACACATAACTGGGTGAACCTTTTCAGATTGTGACTTAGCTTTGCTAAAGTCCCCAATTAGAGGTGTCCAGAGTTCTTAAGCACACTCTTTTGCTTTGGATCACGACTTTAACCACTCAGTCTCAAGCTTTTCACTTGGACCTGCATGCCACAAGCACATAGTTAGGGACAGCTTGATTTAGCCGCTTAGGCCTGGATTTATTTCCTTGGACCCTCCTATCCATTGATGCTCAAAGCCATGGATTCTTTTTACCCTTGCCTTTTGGTTTTAAGGGCTATTGGCTATTTCTGCTTGCTTTTTCTTTTTCTTTTATTTTTTTCTTTTATTTTTTCTTTTGTTTTTTTTCACAAGCTTTTTATTCACTGCTTTTTCTTGCTTCAAGAATCAATTTCATGATTTTTCAGATTGTCAATAACATTTCTCTTTGTTCATCATTCTTTCAAGAGCCAACAATTTTAACATTCATAAACAACAAGATAAAAAATATGCACTGTTCAAGCATTCATTCAGAAAACAAAAAGTATTGCCACCATATCAATATAATTAAACTAATTTCAAGGGTGAATTCGAAACTTATGTACTTCTTGTTTTTTTGTATTAGAAATATTTTTCATTTAAGAGAGGTGAAAGATTCATGGAATTATTCATATCCTTAAGACATAGTTACTAAACACTAATGATCATGTAGTAAAGACTCAAAACATAGACAAACATATAGCATAAAACCGAAAAACAGAGAGATAAGAACAAGGAAGTTAAGGAATAAATCCACCTTAGTGAGGGTGGCACCCTTTTCTTGAAAGACCAATGGTGTTCTTGAGCTCCTCTATGTTTTTGAGCTCTTCTATGTCTCTTCCTTGCCTCTGTTGCTTGATCCCTAGTGATTTTGGTGCTCCTATTCTTAGTTGCTCCCAATAATCGTGTGGAGGAAAATGTATCCCCTGAGGTATCTCAGGAATTTCTTGATGAGGGAATTCCTCATGCTCTTGTTGAGGTCCATGAGTGGGCTCTCTTGATGTGCAGTTAAATACTCTACTACTGAGCTATGGACCCTTGAGATGAATCTCTCTATCTCCCATGACTCAGAGGTGGAAGCAATTACCTTCCCTTTTCTCTTTCTTAGATTTCTCTGGCCTTAGGTGCCATCAATGGTTATGAAAAAACAAAAAAGCTATGCTTTTACCATACCAAACTTAGAATATTGCTCACCCTCGAGCAAAAGAAGAAAGAAAGGAGTAGAAGGAGAAGTGAAGGAGATGGAGGTGTGTGAATGGGTGGGTTTGGGAAGGGAATTATTTGAATTTGAATGGTGAGGTAGATGGGGATCCTGTGGGGTCCACAGATCCTGAGGCGTGTAGAACGCCCTTTTAGTGCAATCCTGGTGTTTCACGCCAGACTGCTGCTTGTTTCTAGCGTTAAATGCCCAAATGTATCTTGTATCTGGCATTTAATGCCAGCCTGATGCTTGTTTCTAGCGTTAAACGCCAGCTTGGTGCTTGTTTCTGGCGTTAAACGCCAGACAGATGCACGTTTCTACCGTTTAAATGCCAGACAGCTCTTCCTGCAGGGTGTGCTTTTTCTTCTGCTATTTTTATTCAGTTTTTTAATTTTTGCAATTGTTTTGTGACTCCACATGATCATAAACCTAATAAAAATATAAGAGAACAATAGAAATATAGATAAATAAAAATTAGGTTGCCTCCCAATAAGCGCTTCTTTATTGTCTTTAGCTGGACTATTACTGAACTTTTAGTCAAGTCTCTATTTTGAGCATTCTTGCTCAAAATTGCTTTCAAGATAATGTTTGACTCTCTGTCCATTAACAATGAACTTTTTGTTAGCATCATTATCCTGAAGCTCTACGTATCCATATGGTGACACACTTGTAATCACATATGGATCTCTCCACCGGGATTTCAATTTCCCGGGGAATAATCTGAGCCTAGAATTAAATAGCAGAACTTTCTGTCCTGGCTCAAAGACTCTGGATGACAGTTTCTTATCATGCCATCTTTTTGCTTTCTCTTTGTAAATTTTTGCATTTTTGAAAGGATTGAGTCTGAATTCCTCTAGCTCATTTAACTGGAGCAATCATTTTTCTCCAGCTAACTTGGCATCAAAGTTTAGGAATTTGGTTGCCCAGTAGGCCTTATGTTCTAGTTCCACTGGCAAGTGACAGGCTTTTCCATACACAAGCTGGTATGGAGAAGTTCCTATAGGAGTCTTGATTGCTGTTCTGTATGCCCACAGAGCATCATCCAAGCTTCTTGCCCAATCCCTTCTACAGTTAATCACAATCTGTTCCAGGTTTCTTTTAAGTTCTCTATTAGAGACTTCAGCTTGCCCATTTGTCTGTGGATGATATGGAGTAGCTATCCTGTGGCTAACTCCATATCGAACCAACGTAGAGTAAAGCTGTTTATTGCAGAAATGAGTACCCCCATCACTGATTAGTACTCTAGGGATACCAAATCTGCTGAAGATGTGCTTTTGGAGGAATTTCAGCACTGTCTTAGTATCATTAGTGGGTGTTGTAATAGCTTCCACCCATTTGGATACATAATCCACTGCCACCAAAATATAAGTATTTGAGTTTGATGGTGGGAAAGGCCCCATAAAGTCAATTCCCCATTCATCAAACAACTCAATCTCCAAGATTCCTTGTTGAGGCATGGCATAACTGTGAGGCAAATTGCCAGATCTTTGGCAACTGTCACAATTAAGTACAAACACTCGGGAGTCTTTATAGAGAATAGGCTAGTAGAATCCATATCGGAGGACTCTTATGGCTGTTCGCTCACTTCCAAAATGTCCTTCATACTGTGATTCATGGCAGTGCCAGAGGATCTTCTGTGCTTCTTCTTTAGGCACACATCTACAGATTACTCCATCTGCACATTTCTTGAAGAGATATGGTTCATCCCAAAGATAGTACTTTGCATTCGTGATCAATTTCTTTGATTGCTGCCTACTGTACTCTTTGGGTATGAATCTCACTGCCTTGTAGTTTGCAATGTCTGCGAACCATGGCATTTCTTGGATGGCAAAGAGGTGCTCATCCGGAAAGTATTCAGAGATCCTAGTAAGAGGGAGGGACGCCCCTTCTACAGGTTCTATTCGGGACAAGTGATCTGCTACTTGGTTCTCTGTCCCTTTTCTGTCTCTTATTTCTACATCAAACTCCTGCAGAAGCAACACTCATCTGATGAGTCTGGGTTTTGAATCCTGCTTTGTGAGTAGATATTTAAGAGCAGCATGGTCAGTGTACACAATCACTTTTGATCCTACTAAATAAGATCTGAACTTGTCAATGGCGTAAACCACTGCAAGTAACTCTTTTTCTGTGGTTGTGTAGTTCTTTTGTGTGTCATTTAAAACACAACTGGCATAGTAAATAATGTGCAGAAGCTTGTCATGCCTTTGTCCCAACACTGCACCAATGGCATGGTCACTGGCATCACACATCAGTTCAAATGGTAGTGTCCAGTCTGGTGCAGAGATGACTGGTGCTGTGACCAGCTTAGCTTTCAGAGTCTCAAACACCTGCAGACACACATTATCAAAGATAAATGGCGTGTCAACAGCTAGTAGATTACTCAGAGGTTTGGCGATTTTGGAAAAATCTTTTATAAACCTCCTATAGAATCCTGCATGCCCCAGAAAGCTTCTGATTGCCTTAACATTGGCAGGTGGTAGTAATTTTTCAATTACCTCTACCTTAGCTTGATCCACCTATATTCCCTGGTTCAAAATTTTGTGCCCAATGACAATCCCTTCAGTCACCATAAAGTGACATTTTTCCCTGTTTAAAACTAGGTTAGTCTCTTAGCACCTCTTTAGAACAAGTGCTAGATGGTCAAGACAGGAATTGAATGAGTCTCCAAATACTGAAAAGTCATCCATGAAGACTTCCAGCAATTTTTCCACCATATCAAAGAAAATAGAGAGCATGCACCTTTGAAAGGTTGCAGGTGCATTACACAGGCCAAATGGCATCCTTTTGTATGCAAATATGCCGGATGGACATGTGAATGCTATTTTCTCTTGATCTTGGGGATCTACTGCAATTTGATTATAACCTGAATATCCATCCAGGAAGCAGTAGTATTCATGACCTGCTAGTCTTTCTAGCATTTGGTCTATGAATGGTAAAGGAAAATGATCCTTTTTGGTAGCTGTATTGAGCCTTCGGTAATAAATACACATACGCCACCCTGTAACTGTTCTTGTAGGAACCAGTTCATTTTTTTCATTATGAACCACTGTCATACCACCCTTCTTAGGGACGACTTAGACAGGTCTTACCCAGGGGCTATCAGAAATGGGATAAATAATCCCAGCCTCTAGTAATTTAGTGGCCTCCTTCTGCACCACCTCCTTCATGGCTGGATTCAGCCGCCTCTGTGGTTGAACCACTAGCTTAGCGTCACCCTCCAATAGGATCTTGTGCATGTATCTGGCTGGGCTAATGCCCTTAAGATCACTGATGGACCACACAAGTGCTGTCTTGTGTGTCCTTAGCACTTGAATTAGTGCTTCCTCTTCCTGTGGCTCTAAGGTAGAGCTTATGATTACAGGAAAGGTATCACCTTCTCCCAGAAATGCATATTTCAGGGATGGTGGTAATGTTTTGAGCTCGGGTTTGGGAGGTTTCTCCTCTTCCTGAGGGATTTTTAGAGGTTCTATTATTCTCTCTGGTTCCTCCAGATCAGGCTGAGCATCTTTAAAGATATCATCTAGCTCTGATTCGAGACTCTCAGTCATATTGACCACTTTTACCAGAGAGTCAATAATATCAATGCTCATGCAGTCATTTTGGGTGTCTGGATGCTGCATAGCTTTGACAACATTCAACTTAAACTCGTCCTCATTGACTCTCAGGGTCACTTCCCCTTTTTGGACGTCAATGAGGATTCGTCCAGTTTCTAGGAACGGTCTTCCTAGAATGAGAGTTGCACTCTTGTAATCCTCCATTTCCAGCACCACAAAGTCAGTGGGAAAGGCAAATGGCCCAACCTTGACAATCATGTCTTCAATCACGCCTGATGGGTATTTAATGGAGCCATCAGCAAGTTGGAGACATATCCGGGTTAGTTTGACTTCTTCAGTCATACCAAGCTTTCTGATAGTAGATTCAGGTATTAGGTTGATACTTGCCCCAAGATCACATAAAGCTTGGTTGGTACAAGTACCCTCTAATGTGCATGGTATCGTAAAGCTTCTGGGATCTTTAAGCTTCTCAGGTAAGCTTTTCAGAATGACTGTACTGCATTCTTCAGTGAGGTAAACTTTTTCAGTTTCCCTCCAATCCTTCTTATGACTTAAGATCTTTTTCATGAACTTAGCATAAAAGGGTATTTGCTCAAGTGCCTCTGCAAAGGGAATCTTTATTTCAAGAGTCATGCATGAGATAGGCTGCAAAGCAGGCAAATTGCTTATCCTGTTCCGCTTGACGGAGTTTTTGAGGATAAGGCATTTTGGCTTTATATTCCTCAACCTTAGTTGCTGTAGGTTTATTGCCTATAGATGTGGGTTGAGAAGCCTTTCTAGAGGGGCTGCTATCAGCACTTGTATGTGTCTGATCTCCCACTGCGTTTGAATGCCAGGGGTGGAAGCTGGAGTGGTGTTAGACGCCAACTCCTTATCTGTTTCTGGCATCTGAACGCCAGAACTGTGTTTCCTTTGGGTGTTCAACGCCAATTCCTTGCCTGTTTCTGGCGTTGAACGCTAGGACTGAGCATGGGTTGGGCGTTCAACGCTAGCTTTCCACCCCTTTTCTGGTGTTTAAGCACCAAAATTATTCCTCTCTGGGCTCTGACTGTCTTCAGAGGGATTTTGGGTAGCAGTTTGTTCATTTCTTAGCTTCCTGCTACCTTGAAGTGAGGTATTTAGTGTTTTCTCACTTCTTAATTGAACTGCTTGGCACTATTCTATTATTTGTTTTGATAACTGCTGTTCTGTTTGCTTCAACTGGACTTCCATATTCATATTAGCCATTCTTGTTTCTTGCAATATCTCCTTGAATTCGGCTAACTATTTTGTTAGAAAATCTAATTGCTGATTGAATTCAGTAGCTTGATCTACAAGACTGAGTTCAGCAGTTACTGTTTTAGCCTCTTCGTTGATGGAAGGTTCATTGCTTAAGTACAGATGCTGATTTCTGGCAACTGTATCAATGAGCTCTTGAGCTTCTTCAATTGTCTTTCTCATGTGTATAGATCCACCATATGAGTGGTCTAGAGAAATCTGAGCTTTCTCTGTAAGCCCATAATAAAAGATGTCTAACTGCACCCACTCTGAAAATATTTTAGAGGGGCATTTTCTTAGCATCTCTCTGTATCTCTCCCAGGCATCATAAAGGGATTCATTATCTCCTTGTTTGAAGCATTGGATGCTCAGCCTTAGCTGTGTCATCCGTTTTGGAGGAAAATAGTGATTCAGAAATTTTTTCTGACAGCTGTTTCTATGTCTTTATGCTGTCCGTAGGTTGGTTATTTAACCACCTCTTAGCTTGGTCTTTTACAGCAAATGGAAATAATAATAATATGTAGACATCCTGATCTATTTCCTTATCATGTACTATGTCAGCAATTTGTAAAAACTGTGCCAGAAACTCTGTAGGTTCTTCCTGTGGAAGACCGGAATACTGGCAACTTTGCTGCACCATGATAATGAGCTGAGGATTCAACTCAAAGCTACTAACTCCGATGGAGGGTATACAGATACTACTCCCATATGAAGCAGTAGTGGGGTTGACATATGACCCCAGAGTCCTTCTGTACTGTTCATTTCCACTTAGGTCCATGATGGAGAAAGGGAGATGCTGTAGATTTATTTTATTATAAAAAAGTAAATTTTGAAATAATAAAATAAAATAAAATAAAAACTAAAATAAAAAATAAAAAAAATTTAAAAAAGTATTTTAAAAATTTTTGAAAAAATGAGGAGAGAAAAAGTGGTTAGGATATTTTTGAGAAAGATGTGATTTTTTTTAAATCTTAAAAGGATAAGATTTTGAAATTTTTTTTGAAATTGAAATCTGAATTTTTATAGAAAATTTCGAAAAATTTGCTAGAAAATAGTTAGAGAAGATAATTTTTTTGATTTTTGAATTTTATGATGAAAGAGAAAAACACACAAAAGACACAAGACTTAAAATTTTTAGATCTAATGTTCCTTGCTTTCGAAAATTTTGGAGGGAAAACACCAAGGAACACCAAACTTAAAAATTTTAAGATCAAAACAGAAAGAAGACTCAAGAACACTTTGAAGATTCACAAGAACAACAAGAACAAAAGAAAGAACACGAAACTTAAAATTTTTTGAAAACCAAATTAAATTTTTGAAAATTAAAGAAAATTAACAAGAGAACACCAAACTTAAAGTTTGGCACAAGATTCAATCAAAGAAAAAAATTATTTTTGAAAAAGTTTTAAAAAGAAGATACCCAATTGCCAAGAACATAAGCCAACGCTCTAGCCAACTGAGCTATAAATTTAACGTGTTTTAAAAAGGTATTTAATAAATAAAAAAAAATTTTTGAAAACTAAAAATTTGAAAAAGCACAAGAAAAACAAGAAAAGACACAAAACAAGACAAACCAAAGATCAAACAAGAAAAATTGACAAGAACAATTTAAAGATCAAGGAAAAACAAGAACACGCACTTCGAAAAATTGAGAGACAAAGAAAAGCATGCAATTGACACCAAACTTAGAACATGACACTAAACTCATAAAAAAATGAAAATTCAATTAGAGAAAAATAATATTTTTGAAAATTTTTTTTAGAAGGGGTAATAAAAGATGCAATTCTAGTAAAAAAAACAAATTTTTCCTAATCTAAGCAACAAGATTCACCGTCAGTTGTTCAAAGTCAAACAATACCCGGCAACGGCACCAAAAACTTGGTGCACGAAATTGCAATCACACTTTTGCAATCCGCACAACTAACCAGCAAGTGCACTGGATCGTCCAAGTAATACTTTACGTGAGTAAGGGTCAAATCCCACGGAGATTGTTGGCTTGAAGCAAGCTATGGTTATCTTATTATTCTTAGTCAGGATATAATATCAATAATAATTTTTAGTTTTAATTGTAAAAAGTAAAAGAGCATGAAATAAATACTTATTATGTAGTAATGGAGAATATGTTAGAGTTTTGGAGATGCTTTGTCCTCTGAATTCCTACAACATAATGCTTTCTCACTTTCATAAATGCAAGGATCCTTCCATGGCAAGCTGTATGTAGGGCATCGTCGTTGTCAATGGCTACTTCCCATCCTCTCAGTGAAAATGGTCCAAATGTTCTGTCACAACAAGACTAATCATCTGTCGGTTCTCGATCATGTCGGAATAAGATCCATTGATCCTTTTGCGTTTGTCACTACGCCCAACACTCACGAGTTTTAAGCTCGTCACAGTCATCCAATCCCAGAATCCTACTCGGAATACCATAGACAAGGTTTAGACTTTCCGGATTCTCAAGGAAGCTGCCAATGGATTCTAACTTATACCACGAAGATTCTGATTAAGAAATCTAAGAGATACTCATTCAATCTAATGTAGAACGGAGGTGGTTGTCAGGCACACGTTCATGGATTGAAGAAGGTGACGAGTGTCACGGATCATCACCTTCTTCATAGTGAAGCGCGAATGAACATCTTAGATAGGAACAAGCCTGTTTGAATGGGAAACAGAAATCTTTGCATTAATTCATCGAGACGCTGCAGAGCTCCTCACCCCCAACAATGGAGTTTAAAGACTCATGCCATCAAAAAGTACAAAATTCAGATCTAAAATGTCATGAGATACAAAATAAGTCTCTAAAAGTTGTTTAAATACTAAACTAGTAGCCTAGGTTTACAAAAAATGAGTAAACTAAGATGAATAGTGCAGAAATCTACTTCTGGGGCCCACTTGGTGTGTGCTGGGGCTGAGACTTAAGCCTCTCACGTGCCTGGGCTATTTCTGGAGTCGAACACCAGGTTGTAACCTGTTTCTGGCGTTGAACTCCAACTTGCAACCTATTTCTGGCGCTGAACGCCAGACTGCAACATGGAACTGGTGTTAAACGCCAGTTTACGTCATCTATCTTCGCGCAAAGTATGAACTATTATATATTTCTGGAAAGCCCTGGATGTCTACTTTCCAACCCAATTGAGAGCGCACCAATTGGACTCCTGTAGCTCCAAAAAATCCATTCCAAGTGCAAGGAGGTCAGAATCCAACAACATCAGCAGTCCTTTGTCAGCCTGAATCAGATTTTTGCTCAGCTGCCCCAATTTCAGCCAGAAAATACCTGAAATTATAGAAAAACACACAAACTCATAGTAAAGTCTAGAAATATGTATTTTTCCTAAAAACTAATAAAAATATACTAAAAAGTAGCTAGAACCTACTAAAAATGTCCTAAAAATAATGCCAAAAAGCGTATAAATTATCCGCTCATCAGGGAGAAAATGGAAGTTCATGAGATCATACCTCTAGAACTCTACAAGGTGGCTGACAAGTCCTCCACTTTGGCAAGGTTAGCCTTTCCTCATCTCATTTGTCACCTATGCAATTTTGCTGGGATTGACATAGAAGGAGACATCCTTATTGAAGAGGACAAGTCCATCACTAAGAAAAAGATGGAGCAAATAAGAGAGCCCATTTATGGACCTCAACAAGAGCATGAGAAAATTCCTCATGAAATCCCTGAGATGCCTCAAGGGATGCATTTTCCTCCACACAACTATTGGGAGCAACTCAACACCTCTCTAGAAGGCTTAAGTTACAACATGGACCAACTAAGGGTAGAGCACCAAGAGCACTCCATGATTCTCCATGAGATTAGAGAAGATCAAAGAGTTATGAGGGAGGAGCAACAAAGGCAAGGAAGAGACATAGAGGAGCTTAGGCGCTCTATTGGATCTTCAAGAGGAAGAACTAGCCGCCATCACTAAGGTGGACCCGTTCTTTAATTTCCTTATTTTTATTTTTCTATTTTTCGAATTTGATGCTTTATGTTTATCTATGTTTGTGTCTTCATTACATGATCTAGTGTCTATGTCTTAAAGCTCTGGATAATTCCATGAATCCTTCACCTCTCTTAAATGAAAAATGTGCCTAATTACTAAAGAACAAGAAGTACTTGAATTTCAAATTTTATCTTGAAATTAATTTAATTATTTTGATGTGGTGGCAATACTTTTTATTTTCTGAATGAATGCTTGAACATTGCATATTTTTTTATAGTGAAGCTTATGAATGTTAAAATTGTTGGCTCTTGAAAGAATGATGAACAAAGAAATATGTTATTGATAATTTGAAAAATCATGAAAGTGATTCTTGAAGCAAGAAAAAGCAGTGAAAAACAAGGCTTGCAAAAAAATGGCAAAAATAAAAGAAAAAAAAATAAAAAGAAAAAGCAAGCAAAAAAATCCAAGAGCTCTTTAAACCAAAAGGCAAGAGCAAAAAGCCAATAACCCTTTAAACCAAAAGGCAAGGGTAAAAAAAAGGATCCAAGGCTTTGAGCATTAATGGATAGGAGGGCCCAAAGGAATAAAATCCTGGCCTAAGCGGCTAAACCAAGCTGTCCCTGACCATGTGCTTGTGGCGTGAAGGTGTCAAGTGAAAAAGCTTGAGACTGAGCGGTTAAAGTCGTGATCCAAAGTAGAAAGAGTGTGCTAAAGAATTGGGGACTCTAGCAAGGCTGAGTCACAATCTGAAAAGGTTCACCCAGTTATGTCTCTGTGGCATTTATGTATCCGGCGGTAATACTGGAAAACAAACTATCTTAATTCTGAGTTCCTATAGATGCCAATCATTCTGAATTTCAAAGGATAAAGTGAGATGCCAAAACTGTTCAGAAGCAAAAAGCTACTAGCCCCGCTCATCTAATTGGGACTAAGTTTTATTGATATTGTGAGATTCATTGTAGATTCACTTCTTTTTATCCTATTTTGTTTTCAGTTGCTTGGGGACAAGTAACAATTTAAGTTTGGTGTTGTGATGAGCGGATAATTTATACATTTTTTGGCATTATTTTTTCATAGTTTTTAGTATGATTTAGTTATTTTTTAGTATATTTTTATTAGTTTTTAAGCAAAATTCACATTTCTGGACTTTACTATGAGTTTGTGTATTTTTCTATGATTTCATGTATTTTCTGGCTGAAATTGAGGGACCTGAGCAAAAATCTGATTCAAAAGTTGAAAAAGGACTGCTGATGCTGTTGGATTCTGACTTCCCTCTCGAAATGGATTTTTTGGAGCTACAGAAGTCCAAATGGTGCGTTCTTAATTGCGTTGGAACGTAGACATCCAGGGCTTTCAAGAAATATATAATAGTTCATACTTTGCTCGAGTTTTGATGACGAAAACTGGCATTCAAATGCCAACTCCCTGCCCTATTCTGGCGTTAAACGCCAGAAACAGGTTACAAGCTGGAGTTAAACGCCCAAAATAGGGAAGAAAAGCATGGAATTGAGAGCAAACATGAAGAAAGCAAAGGAGAAACACACATTGGCATGTGCATACGCACAACCTACTATGCATACGCATAAGAACCACAAAGCCATTTGTGCATACGGACAACTCCCTGTGCATACGCACAAGAAGAAAATTAGCTAGTGTGCGTACGCACACATTTGTACATACGCACAAGTCCCAGCGCGTGACTCATTTATTGCAAATTGCTGGAGGCAATTTTTGGGCCTTCAGGGCCCAGTTTTGGACTTTCTGAAGCTGATTAAGTGCTATATCAAAGAGGTCCTCCTTCCATGTGAAGGGGGAACAATTAGGGTTAGCTTTTATATGATTTTCTCTTAGTGTCTAGAGAGAGAAGCTCCCCCCTCTCTCTAGAATTAGGTTCGGTTTATTTTAATTTCCTTTAATTTCAGCCTTTAATTCTTGTTTTAGTGTAGATTTCTTTATGTTTTCATGTTCCTTCATCTTGATCTTCTTTATTTCTCTGTTTATTTCTTTTATTTTGTCATTTTTATGTTATGAACACTCTTTGTTAATTTTAATTTTAATTAATGAAATTTATGTTTTATATTCATTTATTGCTTTCTTTAGTTGTTATGATTTTCTTGCATTTGGTAGTATGAATTCATTTTTAATGCAATTTAATGTTATTTTATTTTCAAGCACACCAAGTGTCTAATAAAATGCTTGGCTTAGTTCTTACTTAGTTTTTCTCCACTCTTGGCTTGGAATTGATGATTTTGGTGACCCTTGAGTCATTGATGTCCATTCTTGTTTGATACATTAGAGTAGTTAGTTGATTTGGTTTTCCTTGACTCTAAGTGACCCATTCATAGTGTTGACATAGGACTTAGGGATTGGAATCAACTATGCCTATTTGACTTATCCTCGATGTATGGTTAACTAAGTAGGATTAACTCTTCATAATCATCATGTGTTTGTGGTCAATGGCTAGGATAGGTAACCTTAGCTCTCAATTACTTTCCAAGAGTTTCTTGCATTTGAATTTTCCTTTCCTTGCATTTTATTGCTTTGACTTTTACTTTCTTGCATGTTAAGCTTTTCATACTCTTGGTTGAGAAATTGGGTGTTTGGGGGCGTAATTGAGTTATGGATATCCATTCCACTTTGTGTGAGAATTGTTAATTGGTTTGGTTTCTCCTAATTCAAAGTGACTGATGAGCGGATAATTTATACGCTTTTTGGCATTGTTGTTACATAGTTTTTAGTATGATTTAGTTATTTTTTAGTATATTTTTATTAGTTTTTAATCAAAATTCACATTTCTAGACTTTACTACGAGTTTGTGTGTTTTTCTGTGATTTCAGGTATTTTCTGGTTGAAATTGAGGGACCTGAGCAAAAATTTAATTCAGAGGCTGAAAAAGGACTGCTGATGCTGTTGGATTCTAACCTCTCTACACTTGAAATGAACTTTTTTGAGCTGCAGAAGTCCAAGTGGCACGATCTCAATTTCGTTGGAATGTAGACATCCAGGGCTTTCCAACAATATATAATTGTCCATGCTTTGCTTGAGTTTTGATGACGCAAACTGGCGTTCAAACGCCAACTCCCTGCCCTATTCTGGCGTTAAACGCCAGAAATAGGTTACAAGCTGGAGTTAAACGCCCAAAATAGGCTGCAAACTGGCGTTTAACTCCAAGAGAAGTCTCTACACGCGAAAGCTTCAATGCTCAGCCCAAGCACACACCAAGTGGGCCCAGAAGTGGATTTCTGCATCATTTACATATTTCTGTAAACCCTAGTAACTAGTCTAGTATAAATATAACTTTTTACTATTGTATTTGAATGTTGGGATCTGTGGATGTTTAGTCCTTAGACATTGGGGGCTGGCCATTCGGCCATGCCTGGACCATCATCACTTATGTATTTTCAACGGTGGAGTTTCTACACACCATAGATTAAGGTGTGGAGTTCTGCTGTTCCTCGAGTATCAATGCAATTACTACTATTTTCTATCCAATTCATGCTTATTCATGTTCTAAGATATCTATTCGCACACAAGAACATGATGAATGTGATGATTATGTGACACTCATCATCATTCTTAACCTATGAATGCGTGCCTGACAAACACTCCCGTTCTACATGCAAACGAGCTTGAATGCATATCTCTTAGCCTTCTGGTTCATGATCAGAGTCTTCGTGGTATAAGCTAGAATCAATTGGCAGCATTCATGAGATTCGAAAAGTCTAAACCTTGTCTGTGGTATTCCGAGTAGGATCTGGGATGGGATGACTGTGACGAGCTTCAAACTTGCAAGTGTTGGGCGTAGTGACAGACGCAATAGGATCAATGGATCCTATTCCAACATGAGTGAGAACCGACAGATGATTAACCGTGCGGTGACAGCACATTTGGACCATTTTCACTGAGAGGACGGACGGTAGCCATTGACAACGGTGATCCCCTAACATACAACTTGTCATAGAAAGGAGTATGAAAGATTGGATGAAGGCAGTAAGAAAGCAGAGATTTAGAAGGAACAACATATCTCCATATGCTTATCTGAAATTCCCACCAATGAATTACATAAGTATCTCTATCTTTATTTTATGTTTACTTATCTTTTAATTATCAAAACCCCATAACCATTTGAATCCTCCTGATTGAGATTTACAAGATGACCATAGCTTGCTTCAAGCCGACAATCTCCGTGGGATCAACCCTTTCTCACGTAAGGTTTATTACTTGGATGACCCAGTGCACTTGCTGGTTAGTTGTGCGAAATTGTGAAAAAGAGTTGAGATTACAATTGTGCGCACCAAGTTGTTGGCGCCATTGAGATCACAATTTTGTTCACCAGTGACCCACTAGCTACTGTTGACTAGGACTTGGGGATTAAGATCAATTATGCCCTTTTGACTAATTCTTGATGTAGGATTGACTAATTAGGATTAATTCACACACAATTACCATGTTTGTGGTCCATAACTAGGATAGGATTCCTTAATTCCCCAATTCTCACCAAGAGTCCCTTTTTAGCATTTGATTTCCTTTTTTGTTACTTTTACTTGATTCCCTTTAGTTTCTTGCATGATCATTTACTTTCTTGCTATTTACATCACTTGCTCTCTCTTGCAATCCCAATTCCCCATGCTCTCCTCCCATAGCCAATAACTAAACACTTAATTGCAACTCCTAGGAAAGACGACCTGGGATTTAAAACTCCCGATTTATTGTGTTTTGATTGTGACATCTTTGAATTAAACTTTGATGTTGGTTGATTGTGGGTTTGGGACTATACTTACAATGCCAATTCTATTTTGAGAGAAATTCCAAACCCGTTTTAGGCCATCATCAAGTTTTAGCTTAAGTTGGAAAATTGGGGATTCCCTTGCTATGGTAGCTTATGCTTGAATTCTTCCTTGAATCCCCACTAATGTTTGTATTTCCAATAGCATCTGGGATCCCGAACTAGGCGCACCAAGCTTCCAAGAAATCTCAAGCAAGTAACAAGACCCCAAATTTGTTTATTCCCAAATTATATTCCGGGGTCCCAAACCGTATTCATTAACACCCTTTTTTGTTGATCATCAAAATTCCATTTGGATGTCATCACTTCAGAATTCTAGTATAGGCACCAAACTGTCCTCTTAGATCTATTACATTGAGCATGGCAGCTTCTATTGTACTCAACCCTTGAGTTTGCAACCTTAATGCTTGAGTTATGTTGCCAACCACTATTCAACTCTCTCTTACTCTTTACTCCACAAAGAGCTCTAAGTTGACCATCTGTTTCAAGCATATCATACTCAAGCGGGACAATAAAGCTAAGAGATATGAATCTTACCCACTCAAATGATATGATGGACAGTCGCTTAGTGAGAGAGGCTCTAACTGGCTTTGGCAAGGTGATTGCAACTCCCTTTTCCTCTTCTTGAATTAACCTCCACCTCTTGACAAGCTTCCTCAATTTCAATTCCTTGTTCACCAACTTCTTCTACACATTTCTCATTGCTCAAGTCATGTGTTAGAGGTTGTGCACAATCCTCCTTATCATCAATTTCACAACACAATGAGGAAGGTTTAACAATCTCAAAATGCACAATAGTTGGTGCGGAATCATCTTCAATGGTAGGGATCGCTGCTTGCTCAACTTCTTCCAATCTTTCATCATTCATAATATGCCTTGGAGGTTGTGCATTATCCTCCTCAACTTCAATTTCAAGCTCAATGGAAGAAAATTCCACAACCTTGGAATCCACCTCACACTCAACTTCTGCTAGATCTTTTACCACTTCTTCCTCTTCAATGATTTTGGATTCCTCCACTTGTTCCAATACATAGGCCATCTCCTTGTTTTCAAGTTGAGATTCTAAGATCTCTTTCATGCTCTGCTCTTCAGTTGATTCTCTACATTCATCCATGGAAATGCTTTGTTTGTGGCGTGAATCCCATGAGTCTAAGTTAGCTTTAATTTTGGCAAAGTTAGCCATGATAGCTTCGTGCCTCTTTTGGGCTTCCTCTTGCTCCTTGAAAATCAGGATTGTTTTAAGCCGATCCATTGCTTCCATGAGGCGATCCCTTGGCTCTTGTTCCACTTGACTAACTGATAAACCATTATTCTATGGTTTATCTTGTGCTCAATTGAGTGGTTTTTATCAAGTCTTTGCACACTTATTCATACTAATTGCATAGTTTTACATTTTCCTTAATAATTTTGTTTTATAATTGGAAACTTGATTCCCAAGCCTTTAAATTACCAAAAATTAATTCTCCTTTATAAAATTCAATGCCGTGATATGTGTGTTAAGTGATTTCAGGATTTATAGGGCAGGAATGGCTTAGAGGATGGAGAGGAAGCTTGCAAAAAATTGAAGGAACACAAGAAACTAAGGAGAAAACCAGCGAGCAGCGATGCGCACGCATGGCTCAAGCGTGCGCGCGACATGGAGAAAACTGCAGTGACGCGTGCGCGTGCCTGATGCATATGCATGGATTGGAGTTCTGCAATATGACACGAGCGCGTGCTTGACGCGAACGCGTGACACGCCAAAATGACCAGCGACGCGAACACGTGACTGACGCGTACGCGTGACATGCGCGATTTGCAGAATTAACAGAAAACGCCAGGGGCGATTTTGGGCCGTGTTTTGACTCAGTTTTTGGCCCAGAAAACACACATTAGAGGCTATAAAGTGGGGGAATCAATGAGACATTCAAACAACATTCATCATTCACACAATTTTAGGTTTTAGATGTAGTTTTTTAGAGAGAGAGGCTCTCTTCTCTCTCTTAGGATTTAGGATTTAGGATTTAGGATTTCTCTTAGGTTAGGTTTACTTCTTCTTCATTCCAGGTTCAATGTTCCTTTAATTTAGTTTCTCTTCTACTTTTATCTATTCTATGACTTTAGTTCATTTATTTTCCCAATTTGATTTATGAACTCCATGTTAGATTTGATTTTCTTTGTTTAATGCAATTTGAGGTATTTCAGATTTATGATTGCTTTCTTCTATTTATGATATAAATAATTTGGATTTCCCCCCTTGGCTTTGGTTGAGTAATTGGTGACACTTGAGTTATCAAACTCGGTGCTGATTGAAAATTGGAATTTGCTGATTGATTTGGATTCCTCTAACGCTAGTCTTTCCATATGAGTTGACTAGGACTTGAGGAATCAAATTGATTAGTCCACTTGACTTTCCTTTATTTAGTAAGGGTTAACTAAGTGGAAGCAATAAACAATTTTCGTCACACCTAATAAGGATAACTAGGATGGGATTTCCAGTTCTTATACCTTGCAATGGTTTTCATGATAATTAGTTTACTTTATTGCCAATTTATTTTCCTGTTCCCTATTTAAAAAACCCAAAAATATACATGTTTCCATAACCAACAATAAATACTTCGATTATTAATTTTTATTGGGTTTGCTTTAATGACAAACAAGTTTTTGTATGAAAGGATTCTTTGCTGGTTTAGGAGCTATACTTACAACGAGAGCTTATTTGTAAAATTCTAGACCACACAAGAATATGTTCCTAAAAATGGCACCATTGCCGGGGAATTGCAAACGTGTGCCTTATTATCGGTTATTGTAAATATTTTCTTTTTGCTTGTTTGATAGTTTTTGTTAGTTTTAGGACTTAGTTGCTTCTTTTTATTAGTTTTTGTTTTTCTTTTCTACTATGACTTCTCACCCCTCTGGCTACGAGCATGGTTATAACTATGTTACAGGAAGAGGAGACTATAATGCCAACATGCACCATGGTTGAAACAATCAAAGGTGGAAGGAGCCACAAGGATTTGATCAACCCTCTTCGCAACAACCCCCTCTAATGTACTACACGCAACAACCATTCCATGATGCATACCAAGACAATGGTTATGGTGGACCTTTCCATGACACTCAATACCCACCACAACCCCTTCTCCTCAACGTAGCTCTAAACTATCCTACTACCAAACACCCTCATGTGACCCTAACCCTTATCCACCTTATGAACCATACTTAGAACCACCCTCATTCCAGCACAATTACTCTCATGAGCCGCCAGCTCAATATTCACCATCTTCATGCCCTTACCAAGAAGAACCACCTTCCTACCATGCACCCTTTCTCCAAAATAATGAACCCTCTTATCCACCACAACCTCCACTAGATGACAACACCCTTGGTGCTATTCACCAAGGGCAAACAGAGCTTCATACCACACTTGCCTCTATCACTAGTCTCACCTCTACTCTTCAAGCTCTTACATCTCGCATGGACCAATCCTCTACCTCGAATACTCAACCCTCAAGCTCTAGTGTACTTTCTTTTCAACCACATAATAATTTCTCCATCCCATCACCACCCTCCATGGAAGAGCACCCACATCCATCAATCCAAGAGCAAGATGATCCCAATTATACCATGGACATGGAACAAGAGAGAAGGAATCGTCTTAGGGATGCAATCGCGATAGATCGGTTACACGCAGCCTTATTTCCAGAGGAGCAAAAGGAGGCCCAAAATGTGGAGGTAGGAGAGACCCTTGAAGATGAAGGAGTAGTTGAAGGGAGTTTACATAGAAAAGAGATCATCAAGGAGGAGTACGATTTTATGCTAAAACAATTGGAGGAAGCCGTAATTATTGAAGAAGAAGAAGTGGTTGAAGACTTAGGAGATGTTGAACCTCCATGGAAAAGTCAAGTTATAGAGCCTCCTTCAAAGACGTTTAAAATTGATGTTGAGGAGGGTGTACAACCTCCAAGGCATAGCTTGGTTGAAGACTTTGAAGAGGTTGATCAAGAGATGGACTCAATCATTGATGAATCCTTATCTACAATTGAATCCTCTCCCATTGGACTTGACATGGAGATTAAAGAAGAAGAAGCACAACCTCCCATGCCCTTTGAAAGCAGTGAAGAGGAGATTGAATTGGAAGAAAGCTACCAAGAGGAAGAGGTTGAAATTGAAGAAGCTTACAAGGAGGTGGAAGAATTCAAATAAGAACACAAGGGAATGGAGCTTGCAAGATCATTAGAAACACCTCTCCCAAGGCCATTACCGTCCAACACAACATTCAACTGGGTAAAATTCTTATCCTTGACCTTTACTTTCCCACTTGAATATGGGTGATGAGCGGATAATTTATACGCTTTTTTGCATTGTTTTTAGGTAGTTTTTAGTATGATCTAGTTACTTTTAGGGATGTTTTCATTAGTTTTTATGCTAAATTCACATTTATGGACTTTACTATGAGTTTGTATGTTTTTTTTGTGATTTCAGATATTTTCTGGCTGAAATTGAGGGACCTGAGCAAAACTCTGATAAGAGGCTGACAAAGGACTGCTGATGCTGTTGGATTCTGACCTCCCTGCACTCGAAATGGATTTTCTGGAGCTACAGAACTTCAAATGGCGCTCTCTTAATGGCGTTGGAAAGTAGACATCCAGAGCTTTCCAGCAATATATAATAGTCCATACTTTATTCGTGATTAGATGACGTAAACTGGCGCTCAACGCCAGTTCCAGCTGCATTCTGGAGTCAAACGCCAGAAACACGTCACGAACCAGAGTTGAACGCCCAAAACATGTTACAACTTGGCATTCAACTCCAAGAGAAGCCTCAGCTTGTGGATAGATCAAGCTCAGCCCAAGCACACACCAAGTGGGCCCCGGAAGTGGATTTATGCATCAATTACTTACTTCTGTAAACCCTAGTAGCTAGTTTAGTATAAATAGAACTTTTTACTAGTGTATTAGAAGTCTTTTGATCATTCGGTCTTGTGACCACATTTGGGGGCTGGCCATTCGGCCATGCCTGAACCTCTTTCACTTATATATTTTCAACGGTGGAGTTTCTACACACCATAGATTAAGGGTGTGGAGCTCTGCTGTACCTCAAGTTTTAATGCAATTACCATTATTTTCTATCCAATTTGATTTATTCCTGTTCTAAGATATTCGTTGCACTTCAACTTGATGAATGTGATGATCTGTGACACTCATCATCATTCTCACCTATGAACGCGTGTGATTGACAACCACTTCCGTTCTACCTTAGGCCGGGCGCATATCTCTTGGATTCCTTGATTAGAATCTTCGTGGTATAAGCTAGAATTGATGGCGGCATTCATGGGAATTCGGAAATTCTAACCTTGTCTATGGTATTCCGAGTAGGATTCCGGGATTGAATGACCGTAACGAGCTTCAAACTCCTGAAGGCTGGGCGTTAGTGACAGACACAAAAGAATCACGGGAATCTATTCCAACCTGATTGAGAACCGACAGATGATTAGCCGTGCTGTGACAGAGCATTTGGACCATTTTCACTGAGAGGATGGGATGTAGCCATTGACAACAGTGATGCCCTACATACAGCTTGCCATGGAAAGGAGTAAGAAGGATTGGATGAAAGCAGTAGGAAAGCAGAGATTCAACAGGGACAAGCATCTCCATGCGCTTATCTGAAATTCCCACCATTAATTTACATAAGTATTTCTATCCTATTGTATTTATCTTTTAATTATCTAATCCAATCACATTTGAATCAGCCTGACTGAGATCTACAAGATGACCGTAGATTGCTTCATACCAACAATATCCGTGGGATCGGCCCTTACTCACGTAAGGTATTACTTGGACGACCCAGTGCACTTGCTGGTCAGTTGTGCGGAGTTGTGACTAAGTGTGATTCACGTTTGAAGAGCGCTACCAAGTCTTTAGAGCCATTGTTGATGATCACAATTCCGTGCACCAAGTTTTTGGCGCCGTTGCCGGGGATTGTTCGAGTATGGACAATTGACGGTTCATCTTGTTGCTTAGATTAGGTAATTTTCTTTTTATTTTCCTTTCAAAAAAAGTTTTCAAAAATCTTTCAAAAAGTTTTTCTTTATTTTCGTTTTTCAAAAATATATTTTTTTGAAAAAAATAATAATAAAAATACAGAAAAATCATAAAATCATAAAAACCAAAAATATTTTGTGTTTCTTGTTTGAGTCTTGAGTCAATTTTTAAGTTTGGTGTCAATTGCATGCTTAAAAAAGATTTTTCTTGCATTTTTTGAAAATTCATGCATTCATGGTGTTCTTCATGATCTTCAAGTTGTTCTTAACAAGTCTTCTTGTTTGATCTTGATGTTTTCTTGTTTTGTGTTGTATGTTGTTTTTCATATGCATTTTTCATTCATAGTGTCCATGCATTAAAGAATTCTAAGTTTGGTGTCTTGCATGTTTTCTTTGCTTCAAAAATTTTTCAAAAATATGTTCTTGATGTTCATCATGATCTTCAAAGTGTTCTTGGTGTTCATCTTGACATTCATAGTGTTCTTGCATGCATCTTGTGTTTTGATCCAAAATTTTCATGTTTTAGGTCTTTTTTGTGTTTTTCTCTCTCATCATTAAAAATTCAAAAAAATCAAAAAATATCTTTTCCTTAATTTTCTCATAATTTTCAAAAATTTGAGTTGACTTAGTCAAAAATTTTAAAAATTAGTTGTTTCTTACAAGTCAAGTCAAATTTTCAATTTTACAAATCTTATCTTTTTAAAACTTTTTCAAAAAAGAATTAAATCTTTTTCATTTTTCTTATTAATTTTCGAAAATCCTTTAAAATATTTTTCAAAAATCTTTTTCTTAATTCTATCTTGATTTTCAAAAATTATACTAACAAGTAATATGATTGATTCAAAAATTTGAAGTTTGTTACTTTCTTGTTAAGAAAGGTTCAATCTTTAAATTCTAGAACCATATCTTTTAGTTTCTTGTTAGTTAAGTAATTAATTTTAATTTTAAAAATTAAATCTTTTTCAATCCTATCTTTTTATCATATCTTCTTATCTTATCTTTTTATCATATCTTTTTGAAAATTTATCTTTTTCAAAATTTATCTTTTTCAAAAAAAAAATTGATTTCAAAATATCTTATCTAACTTCTTATCTTATCTTTTCAAATTTGACTTTAATATCTTTTTCAACTAACTATTTGACTTTTTGTTTGTTTCTTATCTTTTTCAAAACCACCTAACTACTTTTCCCTCTTTAATTTTCGAAAATATCTCATCTCTTTTTCAAAAATTCTTTTTAATTGTTTTAAAATTTTTTTATATCTTATCTTTAATTTTCGAAAATCATTAACTACTTTTTCAAAATTATTTTCGAATTCCCCCTCTCTTCTCTTCTTCTATATATTTATTTATTTACTAACACTTCTCTTCACCCCTCTTCATCTCCAATCACTGCCTCTATCCTTACACTTGTGTTTGGATTCTCCTTTCTTTATTCTTTTCTTCTTCTACTAATAATAAGGATCCTCTTTACTGTGACATAGAGGATTCTTCTTCCTTTTCTTTTTCTCTTCTCTTTCATATGAGCAGGAACAAGGAAAAAGGCACTCTTGTTGAAGTTGATCCTGAAACTGAAAGGACTCTGAAGAGGAAACTAAGAGAAGCTAAATTACAACAATCCATAGACAACCTTTCTGAAATTTTTGAACAAGAGAAGGAGATGGCAGCCGAACCTAACAATAATAATTCAAGGAGGATGCTTGGTGATTTTACTAAGCCCACGTCCAAGTTTGATGGAAGAAGCATCTCAATTCCTGCCATTGAAGCAAACAATTTTGAGCTGAAACCTCAATTAGTTGCTCTAATGCAACAGAACTGCAAGTTTCATGGACTTCCATCTGAAGATCCTTACCAGTTTTTAACTGAGTTCTTACAAATTTGTGAGACTGTTAAGACGAATGGAGTAGATCCTGAAGTCTACAGGCTCATGCTTTTCCCTTTTGCTGTAAGAGACAGAGCTAGAACATGGTTGGACTCACAACCTAAAGATAGCCTGGACTCCTGGGATAAGCTGGTCACGGCCTTCTTGGATAAATTTTTTCCTCCTCAAAAGCTAAGCAAGCTTAGAGTGGATGTTCAGACCTTCAAGCAAAAAGATGGTGAATCCCTCTATGAAGCTTGGGAAAGATACAAGCAGATGACCAAAAAGTGTCCTTCTGACATGTTTTCAGAATGGACCATATTAGATATATTCTATTATGGTCTATCTGAGTTTTCCAAAATGTCATTGGACCATTCTGCTGGTGGATCCATTCACTTAAAGAAAATGCCTGCAGAAGCTCAAGAACTTATTGACATGGTTGCAAATAACCAATTCATGTACATTTCTGAGAGAAACTCCGTGAATAATGAGACGCCTCAGAGGAAGGGAGTTCTTGAAATTGATACTTTGAATGCCATATCGGCTCAGAACAAAGTGTTGACTCAGCAAGTCAACATGATTTCTCAAAGTCTGAATGGATGGAAAAATGCATCCAACAGTACTAAAGAGGCAGCTTCTGAAGAAGCTTATGATCCTGAGAACCCTGCAATAGCAGAGGTAAATTACATGGGTGAACCTTATGGGAACACCTATAATTCATCATGGAGAAATCATCCAAATTTCTCATGGAAGGATCAACAAAAGCCTCAACAAGGCTTTAATAATGGTGGAAGAAACAGGCTAAGTAATAACAAGCCTTTTCCATCATCTTCTCAGCAACAGATAGAGAATTCTGAACAGAGCCCCTCTAACTTATCAAACATAGTCTCTGATTTGTCTAAGGCCACTTTAAGTTTCATGAGTGAAACAAGATCCTCCATTAGAAATTTGGAGGCACAAGTGGGCCAGCTGAGTAAGAAAGTCACTGAAACTCCTCCAGTATTCTCCCAAGCAATACAGAAGAAAATCCAAAAAGAGAGTGCAAGGCCATTGATGTAATCAATATGGCCGAATGCACAAGGGAGAAGAAGGATGAAAATCCTAGTGAGGAAGACCTCCTGGGACATCTCTCAAACAAGAAGGAGTTTCCTATTGAGGACCTAAAGGAATCTGAGGCTCATATAGAGACCATAGAGATTCCACTAAATCTCCTTCTGCCATTCATGAGCTCTAAAGACTATTCTTCCTCTGAAGAGGATGAAGATGTAACTGGAGAGCAAGTTGCTCAATATCTAGGAGCCATCATGAAGCTGAATGCCAAGTTATTTGGTAATGAGACTTGGGAAGGTGAACCTCCCTTGCTCATTAGTTAACTTGATACATGGGTTCAGCAAACTCTACCTCAAAAGAAACAAGATCCTGGGAAATTCTTAATACCATGTACCATAGGCACCATGACCTTTGAAAAAGCTCTGTGTGACCTAGGGTCAGGCATAAATCTTATGCCACTCTCTGTAATGGAGAAGCTGGGGATCATTGAGGTACAACCTGCCTTATTCTCATTACAATTGGCAGACAAGTCAGTAAGACAAGCTTATAGATCAGTAGAGGACGTGTTGGTAAAGGTTAAAGGCCTTTACATTCCTGCTGATTTTATAATCTTAGACACTAGGAAGGAGGAGGATGAATGTATCATCCTTGGAAGACCCTTCCTAGCCACAGCCGAAGCTGTGATAGATGTTAACAGAGGAGAATTAGTCCTTCAATTGAATGGGGACTACCTTGTGTTTAAGGCACACGGCTATCCTTCTATAACAAGGGAGAGAAAGCATGCAGAGCTTCTCTCAATACAGAGTCAAATAGAGCCCCCACAATCAAACTCTAAGTTTGGTGTTGGGAGGCCACAACCAAACTCTAAGTTTGGTGTTGAACCCCCATATCCAAACTCTAAGTTTGGTGTTGGGAGTCCACAATATTGACCTGATCACCTGTGAGGCTCCATGAGAGCCCGCTGTCAAGCTATTGACATTAAAGAAGCGCTTGTTGGGAGGCAACCCAATTTTTATTTATCTAATTTTATTTTTATTTTATTGTTATTTTGTGTTTTATTAGGTTCATGATCATGTGGAGTCACGAAAGAAATACTAAAATTAAAAACAGAATCAAAAATAGCAGAAGAAAAATCACACCCTGGAGGAAGGACTTACTGGCGTTTAAACGCTAGTAAGGAGCATCTGGCTGGCGTTCAATGCCAGAACAGAGCATGGATCTGCGCTGAACGCCAGAAACAAGCAACATCCTGGCATTTGAACGCCAGGAATATGCCCTGAGGAAAGCTGGCGCTAAACGCCAGTAACAAGCATGGAACTGGCGTTCAACTTCATAAACATGCTACACATGGGCGTTGAACGCCCAGAACGTGCACCACTTCGGCGTTTAAATGCCAGAATGGTATGCTAAGGCATTTTACATGCCTAATTAGTGCAGGGATGTAAATCCTTGACACCTCAGGATCTGTGGACCCCACAGGATCATCTCAGGATCTGTGGACCCCACAGGATCCCCACCTAACATATTCCCACCATACCTCCTAATTAATCCTATAACACACTTTCCCAATTACCCCCTTCACCACTCACATCCATCCACTCTTCCCCATAAACCCCACCTACCTTCAAAATTCAAAAATCTTTCCCACCCAAACCCACCATAAATGGCCGAACCTACCCTCTCTCACTTCCCTATATAAACCCTTCCATTCTCCTTAATTTTCACACAACACAAACCTCTCTTCTCATTCTTGGCCGAATACACCTCTCCCCCTCTCCTCCATATTTTTTTCTTCTTCTTCTTCTTTTCTTTCTTCTCTTGCTCGAGGGCGAGCAATATTTTAAGTTTGGTGTGGTAAAAGCATAAGCTTTTTGTTTTTCCATTACCATTGATGGCACCTAAGGCCGGAGAATCCTCTAGAAAAGGGAAGGGGAAGACAAAAGCTTCCACCTCCGAGTCATGGGAGATGGAAAGATTCATCTCCAAAGCCCATCAAGACCACTTCTATGATGTTGTGGCCAAGAAGAAGGTGATCCCTGAGGTCCCTTTCAAGCTCAAGAAAAATGAGTATCCGGAGATCCAACATGAGATCCAAAGAAGAGGTTGGGAAGTTCTAACCAACCCCATTCAACAAGTCGGAATCTTAATGGTTCAAGAGTTCTATGCCAATGCATGGATCACTAGGAACCATGATCAAAGTGTGAACCCGAATCCAAAGAATTATCTTACAATGGTATGGGGGAAATTCTTAGATTTTAGTCCGGAAAATGTAAGGTTAGCATTCAACTTACCCATGATGCAAGGGGATGCACGCCCCTACACTAGAAGGGACAACTTTAATCAAAGGTTGGACCAAGTCCTTATGGACAAATGTGTGGACGGAGCTCAATGGAAAAGAGATTCCAAAGGCAAGCCGGTTCAACTGAGAAGACTGGACCTCAAGACTGTGGCTAGAG
Source organism: Arachis hypogaea (assembly GCF_003086295.3). Lineage (NCBI taxonomy): Eukaryota > Viridiplantae > Streptophyta > Magnoliopsida > Fabales > Fabaceae > Arachis > Arachis hypogaea. The sequence continues at coordinate 53,679,486 of NC_092038.1, forward strand.
GATGGTTGGAGTTCATTCAACGCTCTATCATCCCCACTAGCAACTGATCTGAAGTTACTGTGAATTGGGCCATCATGATTCATAGCATCATGATTGGAGAGGAAGTAGAAGTTCATGAAGTCATCTCCCATGAATTCTACAAAATAGCCGATAAGTCCTCTACTTTGGCAAGGCTAGCTTTTCCTCATCTTATTTGCCATCTATGTTACTCAGCTGGAGTTATCATAGAAGGAGACATCCTCATTGAGGAGGACAAGCCCATCACTAAGAAAAGGATGGAGCAAATAAGAGAGCCCACTCATGGAACCCAAGAGACGCATGAGGAAGCTCATCACCAAGAAATCCCAGAGATGCCTCAAGGGATGCACTTTCCTCCCAACAACTATTGGGAATAACTCAACACTTTCCTAGAAGATTTGAGTTACAATGTGGAACAATTAAGGGTGGAATATCAAGAGCACTCCATCATTCTCCATGAAATAAGAGAAGATCAAAGAGCAATGAGGGAGGAGCAACAAAGGCAAGGAAGGGACATAGAAGAGCTTAAGGACATCATTGGTCCTTCAAGAAGAAGACGCCACTAAGGTGGACTCATTCCTTGTTCTTATTTTTTTTTGTTTTTCGGTTTTTATGCTTATTATGTCATCTATGTTTTGTGTCTCTACTTCATGATCATTAGTGTTGAGTAACTATGTCTTAAGGCTATAAATAATTCCATAACTCCTTCACCCCTCTTAAATGAAAAATGTTTTTAACTCAAAAAGAACAAGAAGTACATGAATTTCGAAAATTGTCCGTGAAATTAGTTTAATTATATTGATGTGGTGACAATACTTTTTATTTTCTGAATGAATGCTTAAACAGTGTGATGCCAGGGCATTTTGGCCAGTTTCACTGACCTTTTCTTTACTGTTTTTAAGGTAGTTTCATGCATTTTCTTAGGAAATAAGCGAGTTTTTGATAGATATTCACTTACATCTTGATTCAAGCATACATTGTGCACTTTACATGATTTCATGAGAATTTTGCATGAATTATATGATAAATTGGATAATGCATGATCCCATGATTAAGAGCAAGACTTTGATGCACTTTGTTTGATTGATTTCAGGCCAAAAGAAGAAGAGAAGAGCCACGTTAGTGGCTACATTAGTTACACTAACGTGGGCACTAACGTGGAAGGAAGGAAGTGGCATTAACTTTGAAGAAAGGAAATAGAGCCAACGTTAGTGACACTTAACATTATCACTAACGTTGGACCAAGCTCATAAGTGGCCACGTTAGTTGCCACGTTAACTTAGTTAACGTGGCCTCTAACGTTAAGAAGTAAAGGGGAAGCCAAAGTTAGTGACATTCAACTTTATCACTAACGTTGGCCAAGTCACAATAAGCCACGTTAACTCCCACATTAACCTAGTTAACGTGGAAGCTAATGTGAAGAAACAAGGTGGTCGACAATGTTAGTGACACCAAACATTGTCACTAACGTTGGAAGGAACCCACACAAGCCCCAATAAGCCACGTTAACTCCCACATTAACCTAGTTAACGTGGAAGCTAACGTGAAGAAGGGAGGTGATCGCCAACGTTAGTGACACCCAACATTATCACTAAAGTTGGAATGAGCCCACACAAGCCACTATGAGCCACGTTAACTCCCACGTTAACTTAGTTAACGTGGTAGTTAACGTGGGCAAAAGTCCCACCTGGCAGCCTGACCATGCCTTATTCAAACACGCATAACCTGAGCTACAAAGCTCCAAATGAGGTGATTTCAGTGGCATTAGAAAGTAGGATTCCAGAGCTTTCCAAGCATATATGGCACTACATGGTTGATACTAAATTTCAGGGAGAAAATCTGCCCCGAAAGTGCAATGATGAACATGGTATCAACCTGTAGTAAGGCCAGCTGACCTCTTCACCTTCCAAGAAGTGTAACTCGAGTTTTAGAGCTTTAAATGATGCACTTTCAATAGCATTGGAAAGTAGACATCCAGGGCTTTCCAACAATATATAATAGTATGGGGTGGACACTAAGTTTGAGCTTCAGAAACTGGCAATAATGAAGCCCTGGTCGCTAGCGTTATTGGCACTCAAGTTTTCCATTAACGCTAGCGACTATGCCAGCGACCATGTCCGCTTCAAATGAGCATAACTTGAGCTACAGAGGTCCAATTGAGGTGATTTTAGTTGCGTTAGAAATATGATATTCAGAGCTTTCCAACGATATATAATACTCTATAGTGGGCATGAAATTGGAGTACAAACAAGAGGCATCTTTTAAGCCCCAAAAACACCAACTGGGCAGCAAGTGCAACGTTAACCACAATAACTTTAGCACTAACGCCACACTTGTAGCGTTAGTGTGGCTAACTTTAGCACTAACTTTAGCACCTGGACCTCAACTTAACTCACTTCTCTCTCAAGTCCACTTCAAAGCTCAAGCAAGCAAGTCCACAATTGTCAACCAATCAAGGCCACAAGAAGCATCTAGAATAGGAATTTTTATTTAAGTGTAATTTGCTTTTAATTTCATTTTGTAATTTAGGAGAGCCTATATAAAGGCCTTAGTTTTTACATTCAAGTCATTCTAGATACGGGAGAAAGGAAGGAAGGGGGAGAGAGCGAAGACCAATTCGAATTTCTGTGAATTGGCACACTCCAAGGGGAGTGGGTCTTCGGACCCCTCCCCTCAACCACTCTTCTTCCTTTTCTCTTCTTTTCTTCCATAGGAGTAGTTTCTTTTCTTTGTACCTTCCATTTATGAATTTTGAAGTTTCAATTTCAGTTTAATCTTTATCTTTATTTTTCTGCACTTTCTTCCTTTTCTATTTTGGTAGAGCAATGATCAACTAACTCTTTTTATTGGGTTAGAGAGCTCTATTGTGATTCAATGGATCAATTATAGTTTTTATTCTTCTTCTTCTTTCTTTTCTCTTGATCTTACTAGAAAGCTTTCAATCTTAATTCAATTGGTTAGTTGTCTTGGAAAAGAAACTCTCCATAATTGGATCTCTTCGGAACCTTGGAAGAGGAATGAAGAGATCATGCTAGAAATGCTTTCTCGTGCTGGACCAAGTTGGGTTGGGATGGATATGTGACTATAATCACCCCAATACTTGATTTGGGAAATGCATGTGGTATAATCAGTGACCATACTTCATCTCTTCTCATGAGCAATTGACCAAGGAATTGGCTATTGATCAAGATTTGAGAGATTGGGTTACTAAGAAATTGGAATCCAATCACTTAAGATTGCCAAGGAGATCAATGAATGCATTGATTGAGGAAGAGATGAGAATGAACTTGATCTGGAGAATTGCAACATCTCTTGATCCCAATGTTCATTTTATTTTTAGTTCTTACATTTACTTTTCTTGCCATTTTACTCTTCTGCACTTTATAGCTTTTCTTTACTTTTATGCCATTTACATTTCCTTGTTACTTATCACTCCAATATGATTTGTCTAACTAGGATAATCAATTAATCATTGTTTTCTTAATCCATTAATCTCTGTGGGATTCGACCTCACTCTATTGTGAGTTTTACTTGACGACAATTCGGTATACCTGCCGAAGGGAAATTTGTTGAGAGACAAGTTTCCATGCATCACAGTGCATAATTTTGATCTTGTTGTTTATGAATGTTAAAGTTGTTGGCTCTTGAAAGAATGATGAACAAAGAGAAATGTTATTGATGATCTGAAAAAATCATGAAATTGATTCTTGAAGCAAGAAAAACAAGTGAAAGAACAAAGCTTGCAAAAAAAAAAGAAGAAAAGTGGCGAAAAAAATAGAAAGAAAAAGAAAAAGCAAGCAGAAAAAGCCAATAGCCCTTAAAACCAAAAGGCAAGGGTAAAAAGGATCCAAGGCTTTGAGCATCAATGGATAGGAGGGCCCAAGGAAATAAAATCCAAGCCTAAGCGGCTAAATCAAGTTGTCCCTAACCATGTGCTTGTGGCATGCAGGTCCAAGTGAAAAGCTTGAGACTGAGTGGTTAAAGTCGTGATCCAAAGCAAAAGAATGTGCTTAAGCACTCTGGACACCTCTAATTGGGGACTTTAGCAAAGCTAAGTCACAATCTGGAAAGGTTCACCCAGTTATGTGTCAGTGGCATTTATGTATCTGGTGGTAATACTGGAAAACAAAGTGCTTAGGGCCACGGCCAAGACTCATAAAAGTAGTTGTGTTCAAGAATCAACAAACTTAACTAGGAGAATCAATAACACTATCTGAAATTCTAAGTTCCTATAGAAGCCAATCATTCTAAACTTCAAAGAAAAAAGTGAGATGCCAAAACTGTTCAGAAGCAAAAAATTACAAGTCCCGCTCATCTAATTAGAATTAATATTCATTGATATTTTGGAATTTATAGTATATTCTCTTCTTTTTATCCTCTTTGATTTTTAGTTGCTTGGGGATAAGCAACAATTTAAGTTTGGTGTTGTGATGAGCGGATAATTTATATGCTTTTTGGATTATTTTTAGGTAGTTTTTAGTATGATCTAGTTACTTTTAGGGATGTTTTCATTAGTTTTTATGCTAAATTCACATTTCTGGACTTTACTATGAGTTTGTGTATTTTTCTATGATTTCAGGTATTTTCTGGCTGAAATTGAGGGACTTGAGCAAAACTTTGATAAGAGGCTGACAAAGGACTGCTGATGCTGTTGGAATCTGACCTCCCTGCACTCGAAATAGATTTTCTAGAGCTACAGAACTCCAAATGGCGCTCTCTCAATGGCGTTGGAAAGTAGACATCCAGAGCTTTCCATAAATATATAATAGTCCATACTTTATTCGTAATTAGATGATGTAAACCGGCGCTCAATGCCAGTTCCAGCTGCATTCTCGAGTCAAACGCCAGAAACACGTCACGAACCAGAGTTGAACGCCCAAAACACGTTACCACTTGGCATTCAACTCCAAGAGAAGCCTCAGTTCGTGGATAGATCAAGCTCAGCCCAAGCACACACCAAGTGGGCCCCGGAAGTGGATTTATGCATCAATTACTTACTTCTGTAATCCCTAGTAGCTAGTTTAGTATAAATAGAACTTTTTACTAATGTATTAGAAGTCTTTTGATCATTTGGTCTTGTGACCACGTTTGGGGGCTGGCCATTCGGCCATGCTTGAACCTCTTTCACTTATGTATTTTCAACGGTGGAGTTTCTACACACCATAGATTAAGGGTGTGGAGCTCTGCTCTACCTCAAGTTTTAATGCAATTACTATTATTTTCTATCCAATTCTATTTATTCCTGTTCTAATATATTCGTTGCACTTCAACTTGATGAATGTGATGATCCGTGATACTCATCATCATTCTCACCTATGAATGCGCGTGATTGACAACCACTTCTGTTCTACCTTAGGCCGGGCGCATATCTCTTGGATTCCTTGATCAGAATCTTCGTGGTATAAGCTAGAATTGATGGCGGCATTCATGGGAATCCAGAAAGTCTAACCTTGTCTATGGTATTCCGAGTAGGATTCCGGGATTGAATGACCGTGACGAGCTTCAAACTCCTGAAGCCTGGGCATTAGTGACAGACGCAAAAGAATCACGGGATTCTATTCCAACCTGATTGAGAACCGACAGATGATTAGCCGTGCTGTGACAGAGCATTGGACCATTTTCATTGAGAGGATGGGATGTAGCCATTGACAACAGTGATGCCCTACATACAGCTTGTCATGGAAAGGAGTAAGAAGGATTGGATGAAAGCAGTAGGAAAGCAGAGATTCAACAGGGACAAGCATCTTCATACGCTTATTTGAAATTCCCACCATTAATTTACATAAGTATTTCTATCCTATTGTATTTATCTTTTAATTATCTAATCCAATCACATTTGAATCAACCTGACTGAGATCTATAAGATGACCATAGATTGCTTCAAACCAACAATCTCCGTGGGATCGACCCTTACTCACGTAAGGTATTACTTGGACGACCCAGTGCACTTGCTGGTCAGTTGTGCGGAGTTGTGACTAAGTGTGATTCACGTTTGAAGAGCGCTACCAAGTCTTTGGAGCCATTGTTGATGATCACAATTCCATGCACCAATGGGCTATTGGAGACGGATAGTCAACTTAGAGCTCTTTGTGGCATTAAGAGTAAGAGGAATATGGTTTGTGGTAAGAGTTGTCCTGTAAGGTTCAATATGGTTGCATGCTCCAAATTAAAGTGCAAGGATTGGGGTAGAGCTCAACTGAATGGGTCTAGAATGTTATTTGGATTTCTTTGTGAGAATTCAAATTGTAAGCCAACCGTATGGAACAATGGTGACCAACAAGAAGACGGGGCCTTGTCACCTGCTTTGACTTGCTTGAAGGCTTTATTCATCTAGTTTGGGACCCCGGAGGCTATTGGAATTACAAGCATTGGTGGGGATTTCAGGAAGAGTTCAAGCACAAGCCACCATGACAAGGAACTCTCCAATTGTCCAACTTAAGGACTTTAACTAAAAGTGCTAGGTGGGAGACAACCCACCATAGTATGATCGTTCTTTTCTCTCTTTTTGGTTTTCATTTTAGTGACTCTTCTCATTATTAATACATATAGTTTGTATCTTCATCTGCATATTGCATAAAAAACAGAAAGTTGCGTGAAAACTGTGCAGAAAGTGTGCCAACCGCACAAGCATCACCACGCGTACGCGTCCCTCACGCGTACGCGTCATTTGAGAAATTGGTACTCCACGCGTACGCGTCAATGACGCGCACGTGTGACCTTGCGAATTCGATGTAAAAGGTGTATTGGCCAAAAGTTATGCTGGCTTGGTGCCGGAACTGTGCTATAAGCACAAACCCACCCACGCGTACGCGTCGTTGACGCGTGCGCATCATTTTCCACATTTGCACTTCCACGCGTGCGCGTGCCTAACGTGCACGCGTCATATGACATTTTGGCACATATCTCAAAATGAACAAAGGGTTGTGCGAGCGCCACAATGCCCTCGTGCGAGCAGCACAAATATGGTCACGCGTACGTGTGAGCGACGCTTACACATCGCCTCCCTCTCTACGTAACCCACGCGTACGCGTGGAGCACGCGTGCGCGTCGTGCGCACAACATGCCCAGAACCCTGTGCAGCCCTGTTCTTCTTATCTTATCTTTCCAAATCCTAATTTCCTTCTTTCTTTTTCTTTCTTCTTTATTCTCCATTCTTTTTATTCTTCTCTCTTTGCTCTTTTCTCCTTCTTTCCTCCTTTCCCACTCTATTCTCCTCCTCTCTCATCCTTATTCCCTTTCTTTTCTTCTATTTGTTACATTTGCATACTCGCATTCATGGCATTTTAACTTCATTCTTTCTTCTCCCTTTCTTTTCTATATTTGTTATTTTCACATTGGTGTTAAAAAATCTTCTTACTCAACTGTTGTATATTTCTTGCATTATTTTGGGTGCTCCTTGACTTATTTGCTACTTAGTTGACATGCCCTGTGCTTCTATTATTTTCTCACTTACATGTTGTAGCTACCATATAGTTGAGAACCTTATTATTTGGCACTAGCCCACATACATTTTATTTCTTTTCATACCTTTGTTCGTGGGTTATTCTTCTTCCTTTTTCCTCTTCTTTCAGGAAGGCCACCAAGAAGGAAAATGGAGCAGTTTTAAATGGAGCGACAAAGAAGTCCATATGCACATTCTTTAGAGAAAGAGCAGCAGTTGTAGCTCACAACCCCCGTCCACTTGTACATCTCTGCATGCACCGAGGACGGTACAATCTTTAAGTGTGGGGAGGTCGATACCGACTTTTGCGGGTTAGTTAGTTACCTTCTTTTCAACACCATTGTTTAATTTTCTTTATAGTTCATTGTTGCATTTACATGTTTGATTGCATGTTTGTTTGATTTTTGTGCATATTTTACCACTGCTTGGTCAAAGTAACGAGTTTCTTTTCAAGACCCTTTTTATAGTATTTCACTAATTTAAATTAAAAAATTTGTGTTAAACTTGTTTGACGCTTGTATTTGGAACATAGTTTATAGCTAAGAACACACAACCTGTGAAACTTGAGCTTAATTACATGGTACATTATTTAACCATAAAAATTTTATTCTTGTGTGTTTCCTTCTCTATGATTGCAATCTTTGCTTTATTCCATTCTATATGTCCAATGTTTAGTGTATTTAAATGTATGCATATGATTGAGGCCATTATTTGATTATCAGCTCACTTATCCCAAATAGCCTACCCTTCCATTTACCTTTGTTAGCCACTTTGAGCCTTTTAATTCCCATTTGTTCTATATTTTACCACATCACTAGCCTTAAGAAGAAAAATAATTAAATACCCCAATTGAATCTTTGGTTAGCTTAAGAGAGAGATTTGTATCAACTAAGTGTGGAAAAACTGTAGAAACATGGGTTAATAAGGGAATGTCTTATGATTATCACTTTGATAAAATATTGAAAAATTGGGTATCTACTCATGTAAGACCAGAAAAATTAAAAACCACTGTGCATTGATGGCTTATGTTTACTTTTATATTTTTAATCAAAAAAAAGAAAAAAAAAAGGAAAAAACCAAAAGTATTCAAGTAATTAAGTAAATAAATAAATAAATAAATAAGGGGACAAAATTACTCAAATGTTAAGTTAATGAAAAGATCAATGCATAGGTGATACAAGTTAAAAGAAGGGTTGATGCATGAGTATGTAATGCAAAAGTGGGAAATTTAGGTAGCTAGGCATGATTTAAGAAGAATATAGAGTATGTTTAGGTGAAAGCTTAGGCTGTTCAATGATTCAATTCATAGCTCACTTAGCCATATATATACCCTCACCTTTGCCTTAGCCCCATTACAACTTTGAAAAGACCTCATGATGTATGCATTAGTACATTAAATATTTGTTGATTGGTTAGGTGAAGAACAAGGTTTAAAAAGCATGACTAGAGAAGACTAGAGTGGATTATCCTATACACTTGAGAGATTAGAGTACATATACACTACCAGTGAGGGTTCAATGCTTGATTCTATGTTCCTTGCTTTTATGAGCTATCTTCTTACAAGTTCACTTGTCCTTACTATATGATTTGAATTAATGGAATTTGATTCATGTTTGTCTTGGAGAACTTATTTACTTTTAACCAAGTAGGTAGAAATATCTTAGCATGTAGTTGCATTCATATAGATAGGTTGCATTTCATACATGCTACCATTCCTCTTCACTCCTTTATAGCATCTCTTGAGCTTAGCATGAGGACATGCTAATGTTTAAGTGTGGGGAGATTGATAAACCACTATTCTATGGTTTATCTAGTGCTCAATTGAGTGGTTTTTATCAAGTCTTGCACACTTATTCATACTAATTGCATTATTTTGCATTTTCTTTAATAATTTTTTCTATAATTGGAAACTTGCTTCCCAAGCCTTTAAATTACCAAAAATTAATTCCCCTTTATACCATTCGATGTCGTGATATGTGTGTTAAGTGATTTCAGGATTTATAGGGCATGAATGGCTTAGATGATGGAGAGAAAGCTTGCAAAAAATGGAAGGAACACAAGAAACTAAGGAGATAACCAGCGAGCAGCGATGCACACGCATGGCTCATGCATGCACGCGACATGGAGAAAATTGCAGTGACGCGTGCGCGTGCCTGACGCGTATGCGTGGATTGGAGTTATGCAATATGACGTGAGCGCGTGACACGCCAAAACGACCAGCGACGCGAACACGTGACTGATGCGTATGCGTGACATGCACGATATGCAGAATTAACAGAAAACGCCGGGGGCGATTTTGGGCCGTGTTTTGACTCAGTTTTCGGCCCAGAAAACACATATTAGAGGCTATAAAGTGGGGGAATCAAGGAGACATTCAAACAACATTCATCATTCACACAATTTTAGGTTTTAGATGTAGTTTTCTAGAGAGAGAGGCTCTCTCCTCTCTCTTAGGATTTAGGATTTAGGATTTCTCTTAGGTTAGGTTTACTTCTTCTTCAATCCAGGTTCAATGTTCCTTTAATTTAGTTCTCTTCTACTTTTATCTATTCTATGACTTTAGTTCATTTATTTTCCCAATTTGATTTATGAACTCCATGTTAGATTTGATTTTCTTTATTTAATGCAATTAGAGGTATTTCAGATTTATGATTGCTTTCTTCTATTTATGATATAAATAATTTGGATTTTTCTCCCCTTGGCTTTGGTTGAGTAATTGGTGACACTTGAGTTATCGAACTTGGTGCTGATTGAAAATTGGAATTTGCTGAACGATTTAGATTCCTCTAACGCTAGTCTTTCCATAGGAGTTGACTAGGACTTGAGGAAAATCAAATTGATTAGTCCACTTGACATTCCTTTATTTAGTAAGGGTTAGCTAAGTGGGAGCAATAAACAATTTTCGTCACACCTGATAAGGATAACTAGGATGGGATTTTCAGTTCTTATACCTTGCAATGGTTTTCATGATAATTAGTTTACTTTATTGCCAGTTTATTTTCCTGTTTTCTATTTTAAAAACCCAAAAATATACCAATTTCCATAACCAACCTGCAATTCCTTGAGAGACGACCCGAGGTTTAAATACTTCGGTTATTAATTTTTATTGGGTTTGCTTTAGTGACAAACAAGTTTTTGTATGATGGGATTCTTTGCTGGTTTAGGAGAGATACTTACAATGAGAGTGGTGCACGAAATTGTAATCACACTTGCAATTTCGCACAACTAACCAGCAAGTGCACTGGGTCGTCCAAGTAATACCTTACGTGAGTAAGGGTCGATCCCACGGAGATTGTCGGCTTAAAGGAAGCTTTGGTTACCTTGTAACTCTTAGTCAGGAGATTAATAATGAAAAGGGTTTTTTTTTGCAATATAATAGAAGAGCATGAAATAAAAGGTACTTGTGGTTCAATAATGGAGAATAGGTTGGAGTTTTGGAGATGCTCTGTCATCTGAATCTCTGCTTTCCTACTATCTTCTTCTTCACGCACGTAAGGCTCCTTCCATGGCAAGTTGTATGTAGGATGTCACCATTGTCAATGGCTACTTCCTATCCTCTCAGTGAAAATGGTCCATGTGCGCTGTCACCGCACGGCTAATCATCTGTCGGTTCTCGATCATGTTGGAATAGAACCCAGTGATCCTTTTGCGTCTGTCACTATGCCCAACACTCGTGAGTTTGAAGCTCGTCACAATCATCCCTTCCCAGATCCTACTCGAAATACCACAGACAAAGACTTTCTGGATCTCAGGAATGGCCACCAATAATCCTAGCTTATACCACGAAAACTCTGGATGCACGAATTCGGACACTCTATTGTCAGGAGAGGTACTCAAATTCGTGAACCAGGAACCCAAGAGATACACATTCAATTGAAGATAGAATAGAGGTGGTTGTCAGGCACGCGCTCATAGATTTAGAATGGTGATGAGTGTCACAGATTATCACATTCATCACGTTTAAGTGTGAATGAATATCTTAGAATGGAAACAAGCGTGATTGAATAGAAAACAATGGTAATTGCATTAAACCATCGAGACACAGCAGAGCTCCTCACCTCCAACAATGGAGTTTAGAGACTCATGCCGTAGAGATATAATGTAAAACGTGAAAATGTCATGAGGTACAAAATAAATCTCTAAAAGTAGTTTTTATACTCAACTAGTAACCTAGGTTTACAGAAAATGAGTATAGTAAGATAGGTAGTGTAGAAGTCCACTTCTGGGGCCCACTTGGTGTGTGCTTGGGCTGAGCATTGGAGCTTTCACGTGCATAGGCTATTCCTGGAGTTAAACGCTAGCTTTGGTGCCAGTTTGGGCGTTTAACTCCAACTTTTATGCCAGTTCTGGCGTTTTGACGCCAGAAAAGGGCATAGAGCTGGCATTTTGACGCCAATTTACATCATCAAAACTCACTCAAAGTATATACTATCATATATTGCTGGAAAGCCCTGGATGTCTAATTTCCAACGCAATTGAGGGCGTACCATTTGGAGTTCCGTAGCTCTAGAAAATTTACTTCGAGTGCAGGGAGGTCAGAATCTAATAGCATCTGCAATCCTTTTTCAGCCTCTATATCAGATTTTTGCTCAAGTCCCTCAATTTCAGCCAGAAAATGCCTAAAATCACAGAAATACACACAAACTCATAGTAAAATCCAGAAATATGCTTTTTGAACAAAAACTAATAAAAATATACTAAAAAGTGGCTAAATCCTACTAAAAACTATATGAAAATACCCCCAAAAAGTGTATAAAATATCCGCTCATCACAACACCAAACTTAAACTGTTACTTGTCCTCAAGCAACTAGATGAATGAAATAGGCCAAAAAAGAAAATCAAGAGGCAATAGCATCTTAGAGTGTGCATGAAACTCAAATTCTAATTAGATGAGCGGGACAAGTAGCTTTTTGCTTCTGAATAGTTTTGGCATCTCCATTTATCCTTTGATGTTTTGAATGACTGGCATCTATAGGAACTCAGAATTCAAATAGTGTTATTGATTCTCCTAGTTTAGCATGTTAATTATTGAACACATCTACTTTATGAGTCTTGGTTGTGGCCCTAAGCATTATGTTTTCCAGTATTACCACCTGATACATAAATGCCACGGACACATAACTAAGTGAACCTTTTCAGATTGTGACTCAGCTTTGCTAAAGTCCCCAGTCAGAGGTGTCCAGAGTTCTTAAGCACACTCTTTTTGTGTTGGATCATGACTTTAACCACTCAGTCTCAAGTTTTTCACTTGGACCTGCATGCCACAAGCACTTGGTTAGGGACAGCTTGATTCAGCCACTTAGGCCAGGATTTTATGCTTGTACGCCCTCGTATCCATTGATGCTCAAAGCCTTAGATCCTCTTCACCCTTACCTTTTGGTTAAAAGGGTTATTGGCTTTTTCTGCTTGCTTTCTTCTTTCTTTCGCTCTCTTTTTTTTTTGATTTGTTCTTCATTGCTTTCTCTTACTTCAAGAATCAATTCTATGATTTTTCAGATTGTCAACAACATTTTTCTTTTTCATCATTCTTTCAAGAGCCAATAATTTTAACATTCATAAACTGCACTATCAAAATTTATGCATTGTTCAACCATTCATTATGAGAACAAAGAGTATTGTCACCACATATAAATAATTTGAATTTTTCTTATTAATAACTCGAAAATAAAATTACTTCCTTATTCTAAAAATCTGCTATTTTATTCATGCTTAATGATGATGAGAAAAATAAATTATAGCTTACTTGGGGATAAAATTAAAAATGAAAAATAAGGACACTAATTACTACTATTCCTATGACTCTAAAAATAGATTTCTAATAGCAGAGTTATCACAAAGTTAAGATTAGGACTCAACAACCTTTATTTTGGCTTGGTGGATGCTCCTTCATTCTGTGGGGTGTCTGGCCCTTCAAGAGGTAGCTTCTGGTGCTTCAGCTCCTGCAGTTCACGCCCTTGCTTCTCCTGTTCCTTAAGCAGCTTGCATAGCATGCTATTTTGATTTTGCTGTTCTTCTTTCATTTGATCCATAGCTTCTTGCAGCTTGGTAATAGATGCTTCTAAGCAGTTCCAGTAGTCAATCTGTGGGATTTCTGGGAGGAACTCTTGCGCCCTTCTTTTGATGGGAATATCTTGCACTTGTTGCCCTTCCATTGACTTTTTTGTGATTGGGAGATCAACTGAGATATATTCATCTACTCCCATTCTTACTCCAGCATTTTTACATAGCAGAGAAATCAAGCTTGGGTAAGTCAATTTGGCTTCAGTGGAGATCTTGTTTGCAATTGTATAAATCTCACAAGCAATCAGATGATGAACTTCCACTTTGTTTCCCATCATAATGCAATGGATCATCACTGCTCTTTTAACAATGACCTCAGAGCAGTTTCTGGTGGGTAGTATGGAACACCCAATAAAATCCAGCCAGCCTCTAGCAACTGGTTTGAGATCCCCTCTCTTGAGTTAAATTGGGACATTCTTTGTGTTGGTTACCCACTTGGCTCCAGGGATGCATATGTCCTCTAGAACTTGGTCCAAGCGCTTATCTTGATTCACAATTCTCCTGTTAAAGGATACCGGGTCATCTTGTAGTTAAGGCAGCTTGAAGATCTCTCTTATGATGTCATGGTGAAAGTAGATAATGCTCTCTCTGACCATAGTTTAGAAGGTGTAGAAGGCGGTTCCAGACATTCTCTGTTTATCTGTTTGCCACAGATTTGAGTAGAATTCTTGAACCATATTTCTTCCCACCTTTGTCTCAGGATTAGCTAGGATTTCCCAGCCTCTGTTTCGAATTTGCTCTTGGATCTCTGGATATTTATCTTCTTTCAGATCAAATTTAACTTTCGGGATCACTGACCTCATACCCATTATTTTATAATAATGGTCTGCATGTTCTTTGGTTAAGAACCTCTCTTGCTTCCAAAGTGGTTTTAGAATATTCTCTTTCTTGCCTCTTGAGGTGGTTTATTTTTCCTTGGGGGCCATGTTCTTGGTGAGTCTTGGCTCAGTGATCACGAAAAGCACACCAAACTTAGTGGTTTGCTTGTCCTCAAGCAAAAGAAAGGAAAGGAGAGGAAGAGAGGGAGAGACAATTTCGAATGGTGGAGGAAAGGGGATGGCAGAATGGGAATTTAAAGGGGAGAGGGGTGGGTTCAAAAATTTTGAAAAAGATATCATAGAAGATATGATTTGTAAAAAGATAGTTATGATATTTAAAAGATGTATTTTTAAAATTGAAAAGATAAGAGAGAAATTTGAAAAAGATAAATCTAATTTTGAAAAGATAGTGTGATGGGTTGAAAAAGATTTGGAACGAATTTAAAAAGATATTTGTGTTTTTGGAAAAGATTTAAAAAGAAATTAAAAAGATATATGAGTTTTGACAAAGAGTTTGAAAGAAATAGAAAAAGATTTTTAGGATTAAGAAATTTTTGAAATTGAAATTGAAAGATGAGGATTTGTAACATGTTCATGCAAGAAATGTGGAAAGAAATATTAAAATAAAAAAAATCTGAGTTGAGAACAAGAACCTCCCCCCCCTCCATGTTCCTGGCGTTGAACGCCCAGGAGTAGCATGTTTTGGGCGTTTAATGCCCAATTGCTGCCTGTTTTGGGCGTTTAAACGTACCTGACTGGCATTTAAATGCCAGTTTTCGTTCCTTACTGGGCGTTTAAACGCCCAACCAGATATCCTGGCTGGTGTTTAAACACCAGTTTTCCTTCCTTACTGGGAATTTAAATGCCCAACCAGGTACCCTGACTGGCGTTTAAACGACAGAATTCCTTTGTCACTGGGCATTTTTCTAAATGCCCAGGATGCTGCAAGTCTGGCATTAAATGCCCAGAATGGCACCCATTCTGGCGTTTAACGCCCAAAAAATGCTCCTTACTGGCATTTTTCTGCTAGTGAGCATTTTGCCATTCTGGGCGTTTAACGCCCAAAAAATGCTCCTTACTGGCATTTTTCTACTAGTGAGCATCTTTTCTCTATTTTCTACTCTGAATCTTTTGTAACTCTGTGAACTCCTATAATGAAAGATAAATTTTGTATCAAACTGTTATAATTACAAAAAAAATAGATATGCTTAACCAATGGCTGGGTTGCCTCCCTGCAAGCGCTTCTTTATTGACTTTAGCTGGACCTCACTGAATATTATTCTAGTCTCAGTTTTGAGCACTCTTGCTCAATATTGCTTTCAAGATAATGTTTGAATCTTTGTCCATTAACAATGAATCTTTTATTAGAGTCAGTATCTTGAAGCTCCACATATCTATATGGTGACACACTTGTAATCACATATGGTCCCCTCCACCGGAATTTTAATTTCCCAAGGAATAATCTGAGTCTAGAGTTGAATAGTAGGACCTTTTGTCCTGGTTCAAAGACTCTGGATGACAATTTCTTGTCATGCCATCCTTTTGCTTTCTCCTTGTAAATTTTTGCATTTTCAAAAGCATTGAGCTTGAACTCCTCTAGCTCATTCAACTGGAGCAATCTTTTCTCTCCAACTAATTTAGCATAAAGGTTTAGGAATCTGGTTGCCCAGTAAGCTTTGTGTTCCAGTTGCACGGGCAGATGATAGGCTTTGCCATACACAAGTTGGTATGGAGAAGTTCCTATAGGAGTCTTGAATGCTGTTCTGTATGCCCACAGAGCATTATCCAAGCTTTTTGCCCAATCCTTTCTACGGGCCATTACAGTCCGTTCCAGGATTCTTTTTAGTTCTCTATTAGAGACCTCAGCTTGCCCATTTGTCTGTGGATGATATGGAATTGCTACCTTGTGGCTAATTGCATACCGGACTATAGCAGAGTAAAGCTGTTTATTGCATGAATGAGTGCCTCCATCACTGATTAGTGCTCTGGGGACACCAAATCTACTGAAGATGTGTTTCTAGAGGAACTTTAGCACTGTTTTAGTATCACTAGTGGGTGTTGCAATTGCCTCTACAAATTTAGATACATAGTCTACTGCCACTAGAATATAAGTGTTTGAGTATGAAGGTGGGAAAGGCCCCATGAAGTCAATACCCCATACGTCAAACAATTCAATCTCTAAGATCCCTTGCTGAGGCAAGGCGTAACCGTGAGGTAGATTACCAGCTCTCTGGCAACTGTCACAGTTTCGTACAAATTCTTGGGAGTCTTTATAGAGAGTAGGCCAGTAGAAGCCGCATTGGAGGACTTTTGTGGCCGTTCGCTCACTTCCGAAATGTCCTCCATATTGTGATCCATGGTAGTGCCAAAGGATCCTCTGCGCTTCTTCTCTAGGCACACATCTACAGATTATTCTGTCTGTGCATCTCTTAAAGAGATATGGTTCATCCCACAAGTAGTACTTTGCATCATAAATTAATCTTTTCATTTGCTGCCTGCTGTACTCCTTGGGTATGAACCTTGCAGCCATATAGTTTGCAATGTCTGCAAACCATGGTACTTCATGAATGGCAAAGAGTTGCTCATCCGGAAAGGTTTCAGAGATCTCAGTGATGGGGAGGGACGCCCCTTCTACTGGTTCTATCCGGGACAGGTGATCTGCCACTTGGTTTTCTGTCCCTTTTATGTCTCTTATTTCTATATCAAACTCTTGTAGAAGCAACACCCACCTTATGAGCCTGGGTTTTGAATCCTGCATTGTGAGTAGATATTTAAGAGCAGCATAGTCATTGTACACAATCACCTTTGATCCGACTAAATAGGATCTGAACTTGTCAATGGCATAAACCACTGCAAGCAATTCCTTTTCTGTGGTTGTGTAATTCTTCTGTGCATCATTTAGTACACGACTGGCATAGTAAATGACATGAAGAAGTTTGTCATGCCTCTGTCCCAATACTGCACCAATGGCATGGTCACTGGCATCACACATAAGTTTAAATGGTAATGTCCAGTTTGGTGCAGAAATGACTGGTGCTGTGACCAGCTTAGCCTTCAGAGCCTCAAACGCCTGCAAACACTGTGTCAAATATAAATGGCGTGTCACCAGCTAGCAGATTACTTAGAGGTTTTGTGATTTTTGAAAAATCCTTTATAAACCTCCTATAAAATCTTGCATGCCCCAGAAAGCTTCTGATTGCCTTAACATTGGCAGGTGGTGGTAAATTTTCAATTACCTCTACCTTAGCTTGATCCACCTCTATTCCCTTGTTTAAAATTTTGTGTCCAAGGACAATTCCTTCAGTCACCATAAAGTGACATTTCTCCCAGTTTAAAACCAGGTTGGTCTCTTGGCACCTTTTCAGAACAAGTGTTAGATGATCAAGACAGGAGCTGAATGAGTCTCCATATACTGAGAAGTCATCCATGAAGACTTCCAAAAAATTTTCCACCATATCAGAGAAAATAGAGAGCATGCATCTTTCAAAGGTTGTAGGTGCATTACACAGACCAAATGGCATCTTTCTGTAGGAAAATAACCCAGATGGGCATGTGAATGCTGTTTTCTCTTGATCTTGGGGATCTACTGCAATTTGGTTGTAGCCTGAATAGCCATCCAAAAAGCAGTAATAGTCATGACCTGCTAGCTTTTCTAGTATCTGGTCTATGAATGGTAAAAGAAAATGATCCTTTCTGGTGGCTGTATTGAGTCTTCTGTAGTCAATACACATGCGCCACCCTGTAACTGTTCTTGTAGGAACTAGTTCATTCTTTTCATTATGCACTACTGTCATTCCTCCCTTCTTGGGGATGACTTGGACAGGGCTCACCTAGGGACTGTCAGAAATAGGATAAATAATTCCCACCTCTAGTAGTTTATTTACCTCTTTCTGCACCACTTCCTTCATGGCTGGATTCAGCCGCCTTTGTGGTTGTACCATTGGCTTAGCATTATCCTCCAAGAGAATCTTGTGCATGCATCTAGCTGAGCTAATGCCCTTAAGATCACTTATGGACCACCCAAGAGTTGTCTTGTGTGTCCTTAGCACTTGAATCAGTGCCTCCTCTTCCTGTGGCTTTAAGGTAGAACTTATGATCACAAGAAAAGTGTTGTCTTCTCCCAGAAATGCATATTTCAGGGATGGTGGTAGTGGTTTGAGCTCGGGTTTGGGGTGCTTTTCCTCTAATTGAGGAATTTTTAGAGGTTCCTCTGTTTCCTCTGGCTCCTCCAGATCAGGCTGAACATCTTTAAATATGATCTCTAGCTCTGATTCGAGACTCTCAGTCATATTGACTTCTTCTACCAGAGAGTCAATAAGATCCACTTTCATGCAGTCTTTTGGTATGTCTAGATACTGCATAGCTTTGACAGCATTCAACTTAAACTCATCCTCATTGACTCTTAGGGTCACTTCCCCCTTTTGGACATCAATGAGAGTGCGTCCAGTTGCTAGGAAATGTCTTCCTAGAATGAGAGTTGCACTCTTGTGCTCCTCCATTTCCAGCACTGCAAAGTCAGTGAGAAAGGCAAATGGCCCAACCTTGACAATCATGTCCTCAATTATGCCTGATGGGTATTTAATAGAGCCATCAGCAAGTTAAAGACAGATCCGGGTTGGTTTGATCTCTTCGGTCAAACCAAGCTTTATGATAGTGGATGCAGGGATTAGGTTGATACTTGTCCCAAGATCACATAGAGCTGTCTTGGTGCAAATTCCTTCTAGTGTGCATGGTATTATAAAGCTTCCGGGATCCTTAAGCTTCTCTGGTAAGCCTTTTAGAATAACTGCACTGCATTCCTCAGTGAGAAAATTTTTCAGTTTCTCTCCAATCCTTCTTATGGCTTAAGATTTCTTTCATGAACTTAGCATAAGAGGGTATTTGCTCAAGTGCTTCTACAAACGGAATCTTTATTTCAAGAGTCCTGAGATAGTCTGCAAAGCGGGCAAATTGCTTATCCTATTCCGCTTGGCGGAGTTTCTGAGGATAAGGTATTTTGGCTTTATATTCTTCAACCTTGGTTGCTGCAGGTTTATTTCCTACAGAAGCATGCTGAGACACCTTCTTGAGGGAGTTATTATCAGCACTTGCGGGTGTCTGATCCCTTACTGGCGTTTGAACGCTAGGATTGGGCACTGGATTGGCATTTAAAGGCAGATTCATACCCTGTTCTGGCATTTGAACGCCAGAATTGAACATGGAATTGGTTTGACGCCAACTTTTCACCCTTTTCTGGCGTTTAAACGCGAGAACTGGGTGTCCACTGGGCGTTCAATGCCAGTTTGTCACCCTTTTCTGGCGTTTGAACGCCAGAATCCTTCCTCTCTAGGCTCTTATTGTCCTCAGAGGGATTTTAGGTAGCATACTGTTTGTCCTCTGTCAGCTGTTCTTTCCTTGGCTTTCTGCTGCTTTGAGTTGATGTATTTAATGTTTTTCCACTCCTTAATTGAACAGCTTGACATTCTTCTATTATTTGTTTAGATAACTGTTATCTTGTCTGGTCAAGTTGTGCTTCCATATTCTTATTAGCATCCCGAGTATCTTGTAACATTTCTTTAAATTCTGCTAACTATTTTGTTAGAGTAAGTAATTGCTGGTTGAGTTCAGCAACTTTTTCTGGAGGACTAAGGTCAGTAGATACTGCTTTAGCCTCTTCCTTCATGGAGGACTTACTACTCAAGTACAGATGCTGATTTCTAGCAACAGTATCTATAAGCTCTTGAGCCTCTTCAATTGTCTTTCTCATGTGTATAGATCCACCAGCTGAGTGGTCTAGAGATATCTGAGCTTTTCCTGTAAGCCCATAGTAGAAGATGTCTAACTGCACCCATTTTGAAAACATTTCAAAGGGGCTTTTCCTCCGCATCTCTCTGTACCTCTCCCAGATGTTGTAAAGGGATTCATTATCCTCTTGTTTAAAGCCTTGGATGTCCAGCCTTAGCTGTGTCATCCTCTTGGGAGGGAAATATTGATTCAAAAATTTTTTTGACAGCTGTTTCCATGTCCTTATGCTGGCCTTAGGTTGGTTATTTAACCACCTCTTAGCTTGGTCTTTTACAGCAAATGGAAACAATAATAATATGTAGACATCATGGTCTACTTCTGGTGCACGAAATTGCAATCACACTTTTGCAACTCCGCACAACTAACCAGCAAGTGCACTGGGTCGTCCAAGTAATACCTTGCGTGAGCAAGGGTCGATCCCACGGAGATTGTCGGCTTGAAGCAAGCTATGGCTATCTTGTAAATCTTAGTCAGGATATCAGAAATTATCAGGATTGATTGTGAAAGACAAAAGAACATGAAATGATTACTTGTTTTGCAGTGATGGAGAATAGGTTGAGGTTTTGGAGATGCTCCATCTTCTGAATCTCTGCTTTCCTACTGTCTTCTTCTTCAAACACGCAAGGCTCCTTCCATGGCAAGCTGTATGTAGGGTTTCACCGTTGTCAATGGCTACCTCCCATCCTCTCAGTGAAAACGATTGCATATGCTCTGTCATAGCATGCGGAATTCAGCTGTCGGTTCTCGGTCAGGCCGGAATAGAATCCAGTGATTCTTTTGCGTCTGTCACTAACGCCCCGCCTGCTAGGAGTTTGAAGCACGTCACAGTCATTCAATCATTGAATCCTACTCAGAATACCACAGACAAGGTTTAGACCTTCCGGATTCTCTTGAATGCCGCCATCAGTTCTAGCTTATACCACGAAGATTCCGATTAAAGAATCCAAGAGATAACTACTTAATCTAAGGTAGAACGGAGGTGGTTGTCAGGCACACGTTCATAGTTGAGAATGATGATGATTGTCACGGATCATCACATTCATCCGGATTAAGAACAAGTATTATCTTAGAATGGAAGCAAGCATGATTGAATGAGAAACAGTAGTAATTGCATTAATCCATAAAGACACAGCAGAGCTCCTCACCCCCAACCATGGGGTTTAGAGACTCATGCTGTGGAAAGTACACAAAGAAAACGTGTAAAGTGTCATGAGGTACTGATACAATGTCAAAAGATACTATTAATAGTAAACTAGTAACCTAGGGTGTACAGAAATGAGTAAATGACGTAAAAATCCACTTCTGGGTCCACTTGGTGTGTGCTTGGGCTGAGCAATGAAGCATTTTCGTGTAGAGACCTTTTCTGGAGTTAAACGCCAGCTTTCATGCCAGTTTGGGCGTTTAACTCCAAGTTTTATGCCAGTTCCGGCGTTTAACACTGGAATTTCTGAGGGTGACTTTGAGCGCCGGTTTGGGCCATCAAAGCTTGGGCAAAGTATGGATTATTATATATTGCTGGAAAGCCCAGGAAGTCTACTTTCCAATGCCGTTGAGAGCGCGCCAATTGGGCTTCTGTAGCTCCAGAAAATCCACTTCGAGTGCAGGGAGGTCAGAATCCAACAGCATCTGCAGTCCTTTTTGGTCTCGGAATCAGATTTTTGCTCAGGACCCTCAATTTCAGCCAGAAAATACCTGAAATCACAGAAAAACACACAAACTCATAGTAAAGTCCAGAAAAGTGAATTTTAGCTAAAAACTAATAAAAATATACTAAAAACTAACTAGATTATACTAAAAACATTCTAAAAACAATGCCAAAAAGCATACAAATTATCCGCTCATCAACTTCCTTATCATGTACTATGTCAGCAATTTGTAAGAACTGTGCCAGAAACTCAGTAGGTTCTTCTTGTGAAAGACCAGAATACTGGCAATTTTGTTGCACCATGATAATGAGCTGAGGATTCAACTCAAAACTACTGACTCTGATGGAGGGTATACAGATACTACTCCCATATGAAGCAGTAGCGGGATTAGCATATGACCCCAGAGTCCTTCTGGATTATTCATTTCCACTTAGTTCTATGATGGAGAAAAGGAGATGATGTGGATTTATTTTATTTATTTTATTATATTTATATATATATATTTTTTTGACATAGTAATAATAAAAAAATTGGAAACTAAAAAAATAGAGTAAAAAAAAGATTTGAAAATTTTTTATGAGGATTTTTGAAAAAAATGAAGAAAGAGAAAGTGGTTAGGAAGTTTTGAAAAAAAGATATGATTGAAAAGATATGATTGAAGAACAATTTATAAAAAAAGATTTGATTTTTAAAATTGATGACTAATTTAATGCAAAATTTTTGAAAATTGGAGGAAAAACACCAAGGAATACCAAACTTAAAAATTTTAAGATCAAAACACAAGAAGGACTCAAGAACATAAAAAGAAAACCAAACTTAAATTTTTTAAAAAACCAAAAATAAATTTTTAGAATTAAAATAAAAACTAACAAGAAAACACCAAACTTAAAACATGCAACTAGACTCAAACAGAAAAATCTAAAAGAAAAATAATAATTTTTTTTGTTAAAAAATTTTGAAAAGAGAATAAAAGACTCTGACTCAAAAGACAAAATTTTCCTAATCTAAGCAACAAGATGAACTGTCAGTTGTTCAAACTTGAACAATCCCCGGCAACGGTAATAAAAACTTGGTGTACGAAATTGAAATCACACTTGCAATTCTGCACAACTAACCAGCAAGTGCACTGGGTCGTCCAAGTAATACCTTACGTGAGTAAGGGTTGATCCCACGGAGATTGTCGGCTTGAAGCAAGCTATGGTTACCTTGTAACACTTAGTCAAGATATTAATAATGAAAAGGGTTTTTTGTTTGCAATATTATAAAAGATCATGAAATAAAAGGTACTTGTGGTTCAATAATGGAGAATAGGTTGGAGTTTTGGAGATGCTCTGTCATCTGAATCTCTGCTTTCCTACTATCTTCCTCTTCACGCACGCAAGGCTCCTTCCATGGAAAGCTATGTGTAGGGTGTTAATGTTGTCAATGGCTACTTCCCATCCTCTCAGTGAAAATGGTCCATGTGCGTTGTCACTGCACGGCTAATCATCTGTCGGTTCTCGATCATGTTGGAATAGAATCTAGTGATCCTTTTGCATCTGTCACTACACCCAACACTCGTGAGTTTGAAGCTCGTCACAGTCATCCCTTCCCAGATCCTACTCGGAATACCATAGACAAAGTTTAGACTTTCCGAATCTCAGGAATGGCCGCCAATAATCCTAGCTTATACCATGAAGACTCTGGATGCACGAATTCGAACACTCTGTTGTCAGGAGAGGTACTCAAATTCGTGAACCAGAAACCCAAGGGATACACTTTCAATCAAAGATAGAACAGAGGTGGTTGTCAGGCACGCGTTCATAGGTTGAGAATGGTGATGAGTGTCACGGATCATCACATTCATCACGTTTAAGTGCGAATGAATATCTTAGAATGGAAACAAGCGTGATTGAATAAAAAATTAATGGTAATTGCATTAATCTATCGAGACATAACAGAGCTCCTAACCCCCAACAATGGAGTTTAGAGACTCATCCCATAGAGATACAATGTAAAACATGAAAATGTCATGAGGTACAAAATAAATCTCTAAAAGTAGTTTTTATACTCAACTAGAAACCTAGGTTTACAGAAAATGAGTAAACTAAGATAGGTAGTGTAGAAATCCACTTCTGGGGCCCACTTGGTGTGTGCTTGGACTGAGCATTGGAGCTTTCACGTGCATAGGTTATTCCTGAAGTTAAACGCCAGCTTTGGTGCCAGTTTGAGCGTTTAACTCCAACTTTTATGCCAGTTCTGGCGTTTTGACGCCAGAAAAGGATAGAGAGCTGGCGTTTTGACGCCAATTTATGTCATCAAAACTTGCTCAAAGTATGGACTATTATATATTGCTGGAAAGCCCTGGATGTCTACTTTCCAACACAATTGGGATCGCGCCATTTGGAGTTCCTTAGCTCCAGAAAATCCACTTTGAGTGCAGGGAGGTCAGAATCCAACAACATCTGCAGTTCTTTTTCAGCCTCTGAATCAGATTTTTGCTCAGGTCCCTCAATTTCAGCCAGAAAATATTTGAAATCACAGAAAAACACATAAACTCATAGTAAATTCCAAAAATATGCTTTTTGCACAAAAACTAATAAAAATATACTAAAAATTGGCTAAATCCTACTAAAAACTATATGAAAATACCCCCAAAAAGCATATAAATATCCGCTCATCAGAGAGCTTATTTGTAAAATTCTAGACCATGCAAGAATCCATTCATAACTAACATAATTATTATCATGTTGCTCTTGGATCAATGGATATAGATATTCTTCCATGGAGGGTTGTGGAGGGAAGGAAAATTTATCATGTGGTTGAAAGTTTGGGAGGTGGTTCATCTTGATAAGAGTATGGAGGTGGTGTATATAGAGGTGGTGGTTCTTGGAAGTATTGATGTTGAAATTGTGGTGATTCTAAGTATGGTTTATATGGCTCATATGGTTGTTGGTATGTTGGATATGGATTAGGGTCATATGGAGGTGTTTGGTGGTATTGGAGCTTGTGAGTATGGTGGTTGAGGGATATATTGAGGAGGGAGTTCATAGGCATATGGTAGTTGTGGTTGATATCCACAAGGAGGTCCACCATATCCATTAGATGGGTATACATCATGGGGTGGTTCATGGTCATAGTATGTTGGAGGAGGTTGTTGTCATGAAGATTATTCATATGCTTGAGGATCTTCCCACCTTTGATTTTCCCGTCCTTGATGCATATCCTCATTGTAATTTCCATATCCTACAATATAGTTAGAAGCAAATTCATAGCCAAAAGGGTGAGAATTTATAGTAAAAAGAGAAAATCAAAACAAAAACCAATAAGAATCAAAGAAAAAAAACTCCTACAACAATAAAAAACTAGCAAACAAACCAAAAATCAAGCTATTCATAATATCAATATATATACAATAATCAATAACAAGCGCATATTTGAAACTCTCCGGTAATGGCACCAAAAACTTGACGGAGGAAAATCGTCGATTCGGAATTTTCACAAAAATAATCTCGTCAAAGTATAGATCCAAACCAACAATCAACCCTCAATCAAAGTTTAATTTTGTTTGTCACAATGCAAACTAATAAAAACTGAGAGTATTTAAACCTCGAGTCATCTCTCAAGGAATTATAGGGAAGTGTGCATATTATTGGTTATGAGTATAAGGTGGGTTCGCAAAGAAAGAGACGAGAAACTAAATGACAAGAAAATAAAGCTAACAACTAAAGAAGTATAAATGCTAAAAGACACTCCTGGCAAGGATTAAGAGTTAAGGCTTCCTTTTCAACTCATTGACCACAACATGGTAATTACAAAGGGTTAATTCTACTTAGTTTTCTTCTAACATCGGATGGTGAAGTCAAGTGGACATAATTGAACTAAAACTAACTAACAACCATAAATTACCAATCACACTAGATATCAATGACATCAAGGCACCTAAGTCTTCAATACCAAACCAAGAGTGCTAAAAATCTACTCTAAAACTAAAACAAGCATTTTATCAAACACTTGGGGTCCATAAACATAAAGCATGGTAAAATGGCAATAATCATAAAATCTACAACTACCAAATGCAAGAAAACAATAATAGCAACTCAATTAAGCAACAATAAACATAGAAACATCAAATTGCATTATAGAAATTAAAATAACCAAAGTTCATAAGCCAAAAGTGACATAAAAGGGAAATTAACAATGTAAATTAAGAGAATCAAGACAAGTAAACAAGGAGAAGCAATGGAAGCTAGATCAAGACTAGAAATAAAACCTAAATCTAAGATAAAGTTAATCTAAATCTACCCTAATTATAGAGAGAAAAGAGAGTTTTTTTCTCTAGAATATAACCTAAAACATGTTACTAAACTAAACCTCGTTGCTCTTCCCTTGTTCTTTCTTGAATTTGGCCTCAAATACTTCAAAAATGAGTTAGATCTGGGCTTGAAGGGGTCTAGAAATTGCCAGCCACATTTTCTTTGAGTGAGTCACGTGCTTTGTGTCATACGTACGCGTAAGGTCATGCGTACCCGCCGCATGGCGATTTTCCAGGTCACGTGTACACGCAAGGTCACACGTAAGCGCCACATGGCAGATTTTCAAAACTTCATTTCTTCATGAATTTTCCACTTTACATGCTTTTTCTTCATTTCTTCAATCTAATCTTTGCCTTCTAAGCCTAAAATCACTAAACAAACACATCAAGGCATTGAATGGAATTAAAGTGAATTAAATTTAGTAAATTAAGAGCCTAAAAAGCATATTTTTACGCTTAAGCACAATTTAGGGAGAATTTACAAAACTATGCTATTTTAGTGAATAAATATAGGAAAAATTGATAAAATCTATCAAATTCGATACAAGATAAACCATAAAATTGTGGTTTATCACAATAGAAGGTAGCTAGTAGGATGGTTAGGATTGAAGTCTGGTGGATGTAGTATTGGGACTAAGGTCAGGGGGATGATTTTTTTTAGAAGAGTTGTAATTATTATTTTTATTAGAGATAAATTTTTTTAAAAGTTATAATTATATCATTAACTCATTAAGGATGATTCTGGAAAAAAAAAGGAGAGAAACGATTTGTATTTTAAACAAAAACCTTGATAATCAAACATATCTCTAAAATAAGAATTTTTATATTTTTAATAGAAAATATTAATACGTTTGAACCTAATCCAAATTGCTTAGAAAATGCCTGAAAATTTGTGATTGAGAAGTTGGCTTCACCATTATATTTACAATATGTTAATTGAACACAATGGTTCTATATGTAGAATTACTATTTTCCATAAATAAATTAGTTGATTATTATTTTTGACATGGGTTGCTTGTGATTTAATGCTCATAAAATTAAGTCAGAACTAGAAATTAAAAGAATGACCACTGATACTTATAGAATATTTGCGACTTTTTGGAATTATAATTTTTAGAGTAATTATCCAAATCAATCCCAAAAGATTTTAAAAGTAGACATTTTAATCCCCAAAAAAATTAATATACACATCAATCTCAAACATTTTTTTGTCAGACATAATGGTCTCCTATCTATTTTTCAACGTAACTCACTAACAGAGAATGCAAATTTGACACATTTTTTTTTGTTAACATGATTTTTGCACACATTATAAATCAAAGAAAAATAATTATGAAGTAGAAATTTTGTTAACTTTGAGTTAATGGATAACTTGGTGATCAAGTTTAGATTCAAGTGAACATATAAGAATAACTTTGATTATACTTAATTCCTAGCTATCAAACCAAGCTAAGCTATATTAAATACAAAAATATCAAATGGTTTCAACCTTAAATTTTTTGTAAAATAATCTCTAATATCTTTATTGAACAACAACAACAACAACAACAACAACAATATTATTATTGTTGTTGTTGTTGAGTGACAATATATATATATATATATATATATATATATATATATATATATATATAATTTTTTCTTTTTTTATGCAAAAACTCTTTTTATATTATAAATACATACATAAAATTCTAATAAATAAATTTATCATTACTTTTGTCCAAAAACATGCAAAAAATTATGGTACATGATTATTGTGTGATTAATAATAATAATAATAAAAAATATGAATTTAATTTAATTTTAATTTTTTTATGTGATATAATTGATACTAATGAATATCACTGAATGTGCGTGCCTTCGATGATGATGATTGTATGAGCATATTTATTTACAATCTTACATAGTCCATACATATGTATATAATCAATGTTTGGATCACTTCCTAATGAAAGACATATCTATCTTGGAATTAGAGAATACTCAACATAACAAAATAAAGCGTACAAATAACAAGCGATGAAACTAAAAAAACCACAATAACACTACAAGAAAAACATTGAATATCGTCGAATTTAGCGTCGGACATTAGCGGCGGGTTTACCAATGGATTCACTGGCAAATTTGATAATAAATTTGTCAAGTAAAAATGTTACCATTGGATTTGATATTCCATTAATAAATACGCCGATAATAAATGGAAATAAAATTGGCGAGAGCATTATCGTCAGATTTACTAGCGGATTTATTTGTCGGAAACCTTGATTAGAGCAACGCTATGTTTTGGTCACTTGCAAAGCATTACCAGCGAATTTATCCTCTGGTAAATTTGACGGTAATCTTGCCCTAAATTCAAATTGCAAAATCTCTCTCCCTCTTTTTTGTATTACTCTCTCTCTCTCTCTCCCATTCTCATACATAGAGGCATAGCGCCGCGCCCTCTCCCCCAGCCCTCTCACTCTCAGCTCGGTTCACCGTCACCACATGCTCACCTCTGTCACTGTGCTTCTCGCCGGATCTACCATATCGTGTTCTCGCAAATCTCATCTCCTCCGAATACACCGCATCTTGTGCTCTCGCCGGATCCATCGCATGCTCGCGTCTCGTTGTGCCTTCTCTGCTTCTGGTTTCTCACGTGCTCGTCATTAGCCGTCTTGCTCCCTCTGTCTCGTATTCTGCTCATCCACAATTACTACACCCAATGCCTGGTGAGTGCTCGCATC
The DNA here is from genome assembly GCF_003086295.3 of Arachis hypogaea. Classification (NCBI taxonomy): domain Eukaryota; kingdom Viridiplantae; phylum Streptophyta; class Magnoliopsida; order Fabales; family Fabaceae; genus Arachis; species Arachis hypogaea. The sequence goes on from NC_092038.1 coordinate 53,708,271, forward strand.
TCACCATGCCGCGCCATGATCCCATCCCTCCCTCGCCTTTCATCTGCGGGTGTTGCTGCCTGCATTGCACTTCTCGATTCAGCAGCTACAACAACAGTCAACATGTAAGTTTTTTTAGTTATTATAATATTGTATATTAATTTTCAATAGTTGATCCATTGATTAGAATATGATTTATGAATCTGATTAGAATAGGGTAGATGTTGCACTTAAAATGTTGAAATGATTGAAATGTTATTGTTGTTACTTTTATTGTTGAATTAGGTTAGGCATTGTGTTTGCTGTCTATGAATATGCTGATTTTGTTAATTGTTGAATTGATTTTGCTAATTATGAATACAAATTGGTTGCTTTCGACTTAAGAAATTGAACAAGGTAATGAAATATGTGGTTCAAATGCCGATCCAAATGCTAGTGCACCTTTTACATTGTCAAAACATAAGGATAATGAAGTGGTATATCTTATTTGCTATTCTGACTATCAGTGAAACTGTGAATCTGAATGGTGTAGCATATTATGATATTGTCTTTAAAACTTAAGCTACTTTTCTTTCGCAACTATACTTAACATCCCCTTGGTGAATTCAGATTATATGAGCAAGTGCTCATTTCAAATGATTGAAATTATTTAAATGCAGATATTTTTCTCAATGTCATAATTAACTGCTTTTGTTATTTCACTCCTAGGAGTGGGAGATCAATTTTGATCATCAAGATAAAAATCCTATTAGTAGTAAAGTACAGGTTGTTTATAGTGAAGATGGAAAATGGTATATTCAGCAATTAATTTCTTTCATTGCTTTGTTAGAAGCTGAGCGAGTTGTTGAAGCTACAAAGTGGGCTATCAAATGGAAAATTGCACAAGCAGCAACTATCGATGTCCAATCACGAAATTTAGAGGCAAAGCTTCGTATAAAACCAGATGACCCTGAGGATGTGGTAAGTCATTCAATAAGATTATCATTCCCTAATGTTTCTCCCTTATCTATAAAATTTATTAGTTTTTATACATAAAATGCTTGCTTCCAGCATTAATAGTGTATTTGACTAAACCGGTTTTAATATCTAGATAGTCTTGAGTTTGTCTCTTCCTCTCTCTGCCACTTTTGATAATTATTTTCTGGATGACTACCAGATCATCGTTCATGTCGTTGTGCTGGCCGTGATACTCCATCTCTCTCAATTTCTGTGCCTCTGTGGCTGCATCTTCTAATATAGACTAGGTATGATTTGTTCATTCTTTGTTTTGATTCATTGTTTATTATGATTTTTTAAAATTTTCAAGCCTTAGGATTTTTATTTATTAAATTCTATTTGTAAATTGTGTTTACTTTCTGAAACTTGTAAATTCTTCATTCTAATTCCTTAGGTTTTTTTATTTTTGTTTGTAAATTCTTTTTATTTGCTGAAATTTATTATTATATCAATAAACATTTTACCTTCAAGTTTTGAAGTCATCTTTTAATATGCATGAATTATATATTAATTTTTAAAAAACTTTAAAATTTAATTTTACCGTCAAATTTATCATCGGTTAAATCTACCAGTAGTTATTAATTTAATTATTAATTAATAATATATTACCTTCGAATTTACCGAAAAAAATTCGACAATAAAAATTACCAGTGAAAATATTCCGATGGTAATTAGCGACAGACAAAAAAATCCGCTGGTAAACAATTATCGATGAGATATATACAGTCGAATTCATTTCGCCGGTAAGCATATTACCGGCAAATATTTTTGGTAAATATAGCGGAAAATCCGACGGTACTCAACATTTTTTTGTAGTGTAATATGCTTTTAATTTAAGAGAATATAAGACTTAGTACATCTCTTTTTGTTAGATTTGGAATTGTGTATGTAGTAAGAATGATTCAATAATATTTTTTTTGAAAAGATTTCTTATTAGAAATCAAACAGGTTTAACTTAATCTCAAAAATTAATTTGATTATAATATCTACTAATATTCTTTTTTTAATAAATACATGAAAAATTTAGTGAGTCATATCAGAAAATGAATGGAAAATTATTATATCAGACATCAAAAAATGTTGAAGATTGATCTATGTGATATTTTTTTTAAAAAAACTAAAATGTTTATTTTTAAAATTTTTAGGACTTGATTTGGGTAATTACTCTAATTTCCAGTTATTCATGTACATACCTCAATACTGGATTCTGTATAAAATAATACATACTAGAACCTTAACATGGATAGACACAAATACAATGTGTGACTTTTTAGAATTTATAATTTTGAATTATTTATGTAAGTTCTACAACATTGCATTGTGTATGAAATACACATACTAGAATCTTAACATGGAGTGAGACAAATACAGTGTAGCTTAGAAGAAAGACATTTTCCATATGCGGTGGATCCATACGTATTTTGGCAATCATGGCAACACTTCAAGTCTTCTGTGAGTTCACAAGCTTCACTAGTAATTTTGTAGCACCAATTATTTATAACTTTCTGTAGTTGTTCATGTCCTGGTGGAATATGACATAGATCTTTCTCTATCTCCTCATGTCCTACAACACAATTACACCATCACATAAAAATACTCTTTACCTAGGCCACCTATAAAGGAAATATGACTTAGATTTTTCTATTACATGATTGGAAAAACATACCTGAAGTCATGGACATGGCAAGGAAACCAATCAAAATTAAAGCAATGATGAACTTCATTCTAATAAACAATATATCCTTATCGATAGAATTGATATCGAGGTTATTTGAAAAAAATACAAACGTATCTATCAATATATAGTAGTCGAATTATTCTAGAAGACAATTGGTCATCTTACCTATTATAAAGAGAATTTATGATATTTCTATTTGTTAATTAATTATCTTTTGTTCTCACATTTTTTGGTCACTCTCATTTTGAAATAGTGATATTAAATTGAGAAAGTACAGAAAATTAATTTTTAGGTTGTTAATATTAGTCAATATTCTTTTAATTTTAAATATTCTCTTTCTTTTTTTGAAAAATTTAGCATTTAAATTGAATTTCTAACATTACTCTATTAAATATTAAACGAATTTAGTAAAATATTACTTCATATACAATTTTTTTATTTTCAAACATGTTAATTAATGAAAAATACTGAATTAAAGCTTTGGTTGACTACAATATAACATTACTATAAATGTTATATGAATATAATGCAATGGCATTAAATATATGTATAAAAACTTTTATTGTTAATAAATATTAGTTAATAAATTCACTCAGAACATACAATCAATATTAAAATATTCGTTGACTATGGCTTAGTTTGGTAAAGTTTTTATTTTTCAAAAGTAGCTTATAAAAGTTAATTTTTAAAAGATGGCTTTTTAAAAGTCGTAACATTTATGTTTGGTAAATCAAATTAAAAATAGCTTTTAATAAACACAAGCAACAATAATTGCGTTTGCTAAAACAACTTTTAAAATTTAAAAATCTTATAATAGACATAAATCTGAGCATTAAATTTGAAAATTAGTTAACATATGATGTTATATTAGACTTTTAAATTTTGAAAAGCACAAGCAAACTTTGAAAAGATTTACCTTAGGTGCTTTCAAAAGTACTCCGATCTTTTAAAAGCTGCAAGCATAAGCACGTGATCTTTTTGATTTACCAAACACATAATGAGAAGCTTGAGCTTTTAAAAAGCACAAGCACCTCACTGAAAAGCTTTACCTGGAACACCCTAACTTTTAGCACGTCATGATCGTACCAAAAGTAAGGTGTTACTAACCTGTTTTCTTTTATTATCTCTTTAATATTGAGCCTTTACGTCGATATTGCGTTTCAGTTTTTAAGAAAATTCTAGAAAATTTTGTTTCTATTAATTAAGACCACATATCAAAGATCTTCAAATAATAATAATCACATCATTATTAATGATAATAAATGCCATACGAATATGTTCAATATAAAACTCAAATACAATACCTATCCCTCTGGATAAAATAAAAAACTAATGCAACAAGGGCGATGGAACTCTATAAAAGCAACAGGAATCATAAGTAAATCTACTAATCGGTCGCAGCTTCATACTGAGTCTTCGAACCTGTGTCATTGAAAGGGTGGAAGATTTTGGGGTGAGAATAAAACACACGTTCTCAGTAGGGAATAGGAATGCCGTAAAAGTAATGAGATAAAATGAAAATAATTAGCCTTACTCAATAAAACTATTTTATGAAAAAAATTATTTATACTTTAGAAAATTAATTACTTTTCTTTAAATTTCTAAACAGAAGAAAGATTTTAATCACAAAATTAGTCATATTAACCATCTCTCAGCCACATAATCATTTCTCAACTACAACATCTCACCTCAATACATCCGTGAACTAATAGCACAAGTAAGAGATCCAAACCAACATGCAAACAAGTTAAACAGCAGAATCACATAGATGTAATACAAGCAAACACAACCAAATGCAAATGTGTAAACAATGTAAAACCCGGTTAATTAACAGCTAATTAACCCATAAATGAGAATTTATTCTAGAAAGCCTAAAATGTGATTTTTATGGCTAAATGTGATAGAGGAGATTGAGACGAGAATTCTGGTACCAATTTTATAGAATTCGGACCAAGATTGGACCGAACGGGCCAAACCGGGCCAATTGGACCCAAAGTGGGCCCTTGGCCCAACATAACTTAACCAAAACCCTAGTTTTCAGCACTCTCTCTCCTCATTTGTTACACACACAAGCTGAAATTAGAGAGAAAGGGAGGAAGAACACTCTCTCAAGTTCTCTCCCTTGGTTGATCTTCAAACCACCATAACTTTTGATCTAGAGCTCCGATTGCCGCTCCGTTTGCGGCCACGCATTCACCGCGGAGAGCTATACAAAACCCATACAACCAATCTTGAGGTAAGCCACGTGTTGCTGTTCGAAATCTCAGCCCTTATTTTCGAGTTTCATGGGTGAAATGTTGAGATTTTGGGTTCTTTGATGTTATAGGACCCAACTCTCTTGAAGGAGAAGGTTAATCTTGTCTCCTTGGACCTTGGGTGTGGTAAGATTCTCAACCCTAGTGTATTTTGTTGTTTTATGATGTTTGGGTTTTGAGATGTTGTGTATGGGTATGATGGTTGTGGCTTAGGTTGTGTATGTGTGGATATTGGAGCTTGATTGGTGATTTTGAAAAGCTTGGAAAGGGTTTGGTGGTGAAAAATCTGTTCTTGGAGGTTTTGAGGCCTTGAGAGCTTGTGGATAAGTGGTTTGGAAGTGCTCCGGGTGAGCTTGGGAAAATCGGCTAAGGTATGGTTTCGGTTCCCGTATCTAATATGTAATGTGGTAGGAAATACTTAGGCTAGAGGCCCTAAGATAGGCATTGAAATGTTGATGTTGTTGAATGATTGAGATATATGATGTGGTCATATATGTGATGATGATTAATGATGCCTTGATGGTATGATGTATGAGAAATATGCATGTTGTGATATATGCTTGATGATTGGTTATGGTTGAATTGTGGGTTGAACCATGTTGATGGTGAGTATGATATTGATTGTGTACAATGATGATTTATTGGATTTGGTGTTGTTGAGAATTGGCATGAGGAAGAGTATATGATATGTCAATATGTTTGAGTTTGAGCCACTTGGGTGAAGTGGGTTAAAATGATGAGATAGTGATTTTGTAAATTGTGGTAAAGTGTCAATGTGTGAGTTGAGGAGGCTTGATGTTGAAATTGATATATTTTGATTGATTTCAAAGAAAAGGGATGAAAATGGCATGTTTTGATTGATTTTGAAAAGAGTTGGAAATGGCTTGTTTGCAAATGTCACTTTGTGGTTTTTATGAAAAATATGGTTTTTGGGCATACTTTGGTGGGACATAACTTGGACTACGGATCTCTGTTTTGTGTTAAATCTATTTAAAAATGAAATTGGATCCGGGATGTCCGTGCCGTTCGAAGAACGGGTGAAAAATGATTTAAAATGAGAAAGTTATGTCCGTTGGAAGATTGGGGTTCAAATTGGTGGATTCTGCAGCTTTTAACTTAGAAAATTTTTAGCAGAATGACCCCTTGCGCATGGGCGCACTTGGCGCGTGCGCGCCGTTCTTCCCAAAAATGCCATCCACGCGTGCGCGTGATGTGCGCGGGCGCGCCGATGGTGCTGCACCCAATGCCCAGCCATTTTCCAGAGAGTTATGCCAAAACTGTGCTAGTGTTGTGCCTGGGGCACGAGAACACCCACGCGTACGCGTGGTTGAGGCGTGCGCGTCGGTTGGCAAATGTTTAATTCACGCGTTAGCGTGCATGACGCTTGCGCGTCGATGAAGTTTTTGAGGCCATCCACGCGTGCGCGTGGAGTGCGCGTACGCGTGGACCTGTTTTCATCCCAAAGTTGATTTTTGAGTTTTAAAAGCCAAATTTCATACTTCTGAGCCTCCGATCTCACCACTTATATCTTAAATCATTATGATATGCCTAGCTCTGAGAGAAGGAGCTAGTGGATGTGGTAACTTGCGAGTGAAGCAAGGGAAAATGAATAATCAATGATGATCATTGATGATTATGTGAGATGTGGAGGATGGTGGTGGAAGTGCTTGTTATGCCATTGGCCGGAGGGCCGTAATTGTTTATGAATTGGCTGGTTCTGGATTGAACCGTGAGCCGGGATAGCTGTGTATGCTATGAATATTGGCTGGTTATGGATTTAACCGTGAGCCGGATGGCTGATATGGATGTTGATCCATGGATGAGAATTCATGCATGTTTATGCTGAATTATTGATAATTGTGATTTGCACTTCCACTATCTGAGATACGAGTTTCCTTGGGTAGTAGCAGTGGCTAGCCACCACGTGCTCCAGGTTGAGACTTGATACTCTTTTGACCCTATGTCATAAGTGTGGCCGGGCACTGTGAAAGACCCGGATGAGCTCGCCCCCGTAAATATTCACCAGTGAAGGTGATGGATATAGATCATGATTATGATCAAGTTTATGATGAGTATAACTCGAGTTGGGGATGCGTGACAGAGGGACAGTCCAATGGTTAGCTACCAGGACTTGTCGGGTTGGCTCTATAACCGACAGATGATATCATCAGCCACTAGGAACAGGCATTCATCATATGCATACTATATGATTTTGGAGGACTAAGGTTAGCATACCAATCATCATATGCATACTATAATACAAAACTGTGATGACTCCTCTTATGGGAGATTTTGGAGAATAGGTTTTATGTATTTGTGTCCCTTTGGGTTTCCTTTGGGGTTTTCCTTATTTTTATTATATGTATATATTGCTATGCTCGGACCGGTTATCTTCGCAGCCGGATTTTGAGTCTTGATATTCCTGTTTTTGACACTCCTTTATATATATATAATCTCACGTTGGTTTATCCTTGTTCGTTACGTTATCGATCGGAGTGTTGCGCTTTTGAGTTGCGGTTTTTGTTTACCCCTTTTTCTACAAAGGCTCTTAGTTATAATCAATCATTCATACTACTATACGTACTAAATTTTTATTTTAGAGGTCGTAATACCTTGCCATCTCTGTATTATGACTTAAGCATAAGACTCTGTATGGTAGGGTGTTACAAACAACATGATGCATGTCTATTCCTAATACAGGCAATGAGCTCATCTATCGGTTTTGACCCGCTCCCGACGTAACTCAGCAACCATTGTCTGAGTTTGGTTTTAAAAGTGTCATAACCTCTATAAGCAACCTCTGTCTTACAGGTGAGGCTCTCTGTGGCCAATGTATGTATTGATAACCTCTGTAAGCAACCACTGTCTTACAGGTGCGACCATCACCTGGATTGGCCGGTGTATCTTTGGAATGTAAATCTCAGTGGATTTACCACTATATCTATGCTCTCCTATGGCAGAGGTTCTTTAGATTCTTTGAATCCTTTATTTTCTTTTTCTTTCCTTTTCCTTAACAAACTGAACTCAAATCATAACTTAAAACAAAGTCACTTTTCTTAATAAATTGAATTAAAAACAAGACTCTTTTGTAATTGGTACACGTAATGGTGATACACAACTTCGTGCAGCTAACCAGCAAGTGCACTGGGTCGTCCAAGTAATACCTTACGTGAGTAAGGGTCGATTCCACAGAGATTGTCGGCTTGAAGCAAGCTATGGTCACCTTATAAATCTCAGTCAGGCGGATTCAAATGGTTATAAGGTTTTGATAATTAAAAGAAAAATAACATATAAAACAGGATAGAGATACTTATGCAATTCATTGATGGGAATTTCAGATAAGCGTATGGAGATGCTTTGTTCCCTCTGAGCCTCTGCTTTCCTATTGCCTTCATCTAGTCATTCATACTCCTTTCCATGGCAAGCTGTATGTAGGTGGATCACCGTTGTCAATGGCTACCATCCATCCTCTCAGTGAAAATGGTTCGGCTACGGGTTACGTAGGGCTAATCATCTATCGGTTCTCGATCATGTTGGAATAAGATCTATTGATCATTTTGCATACTGTCACTGCGCCCAACACTCGTGAGTTTGAAGCTCGTCACAGTCATCCCATCCCAGATCTTACTCGCAATAACACAGACAAGGTTTAGACTTTTCGGATCTCAAGAATGCTGCCAATTGATTCTAGCTTATACCAAGAAGACTCTAATTGCACGAAATGGAAGCTTTGTTGTCTGGAGAAGCAACCATGCATCGTGAACTAGTAGGCCAAGAGATACACACTCAAACTCTTACAAATAGAACGGAAGTGGTTGTCAGGCACGCGTTCATAAGGGAGGATGATGATGAGTGTCACAGATTATCACATCCATCAGGTTGAAGTACGAGTGAATATCTTAGAACATGAATAAGCATAAATTGAATAGAAGAATAATAGTAATTTGCATTAATTCATAAGGAACAGTAGAGCTCCACACCTTAGTATATGGTGTGTAGAAACTCCACCGTTGAAAATACATAAGAACAAGGTCTAAGCATGGCCGAATGGCCATGCCTCCCAAATAACATGAACCAATCGAAAAAGGGGTTCAAAGACATGATCCCAAGATCAAAGATGATCAAAAGATGAAAATACAATAGTAAAAGGTCCTATTTATAGAGAACTAGTAACCTAAGGTTTACAGAAATAAGTAAATGATGCAGAAATCCACTTCCGAGGCCCAGTTAGCGTGTGCTTGGGCTGGGAATTGAAGCTTTCACGTGCATAGGCTTTTCTTGGAGTTAAACACCAGCTCTGTGCCAATTTGGGCGTTTAACTCCAGCTTTTATGCCAGTTCTGATGTTTAACGCCAAAAAAGGGTCTTTGACTGGCGTTTTGACGCCAATTTAGGCCATCAAATCTCGGACAAAGTATAAACTATTATACATTTCTGGAAAGCCCAAGATGTCTACTTTTTAACGAAATTGAGAGTGTGCCAATTGTGTTTCTGTAACTCCAGAAAATCCATTTCGAGTGTAGGGAGATCAGAATCCAACAGCATCTGCAGTCCTTTTTCAGCCTCTGAATCAGATTTTTGCTTAGGTCCCTCAATTTCAGCCAGAAAATACCTGAAATCATAGAAAAACACACAAACTCATAGTAAAGTCAAGAAATGTGATTTTTGCATAAAAACTAAAAATTATATACTAAAAACTAACTAAATCATACTAAAAACTACCAAAAAATAATGCCAAAATGCGTTTAAATTATCCGCTCATCACAACACCAAACTTAAATTGCTGCTTGTCCCTAAGCAACTGAAAGCAAAATAGAATAAAAAGAAGAGAATATACAATGAATCTCACAATATCAA